>NW_019396308.1:169897-213115 GCF_000591075.1 Eurytemora carolleeae | reverse complement strand
CCCCCCATTAGAAAATAATTTCCCCCAAGTTAAATATTGTTATTTTTAGGTTTTTTTTTTCGCTGATTTGGGGAAAATAAAATATTTTTTAGTGTGTACACCCCTGAGATAGTGGGTACCAAGTAGAAGGGGGGGGGGGGCCCTAGGATTCTGATACCTTCTAAACTCTAAAACAAAAACCTACCTTGTATGAATGGTGGTAAGGTAGGTACCAAGAGGAGACCACTTTACGTAGGATTCTGTCCAACCTTCTCGGGCAGAAACCTAGATTATATGGGTTTCTTTTATATAACTATATTTCCCTCCAAACTTAACCCCCCGGTCAGGCTAACGTAGGTTTACCCAAAATAGTCTTGGGGGGGGGGAGTTCAAGGGACCCCCTCACACTCCAAAGTGGTTTAAATCGTGGACATATGAAAAAAATAGATTGGCTTAAAACTCTTATATCAGACAGCTGAATTAAAGGGAGTGGCCGGCTATGTAAGGTAGTTGAACTGAGTATACAGTCTTGTGGAAAGCTTCTTTCGGATTCATTTGAGACATTAAACTTTTTAAAGATCTGTAAATCCTGAGTTTGAGCACAAATTCGATGTTCAAAACTCGTACTTTGGGGATGGATACGCTTTCAGAATTAGTTTTTTTAAATTATTAAATAAAGACATCATAAAATGTAAAAAAGTTCTACAATAAACTACAGACGTCCTGTATAAGGACATGATTAGGAACTAAAAATTAATCTTATCATCGAAAATAAGTAATCTTGTTCAACTATTAGTTTCCATTATCTCATTATTCTGGTTTCTCATTATTCACAAAGATTTTCGCAGATTTTCTAGAATTATTGTTGAAAAGACGACATTTGAAGAATTTGAAGAAATCTGCGAATAAATGCAAAGAATTAAATTATAAATTCAATATAATAATGAAAACGAAATAATCGATTTTAGCATTGATTTATTGACAATTTTTTTTGACAAATATGTTCCTAACCATCTAATTAGATCACTGTATAATTTTTACTTTATTTTCTGTTGTCGTTATTTTAAACCACTGTGCCCCTCTCTATTTCCTTATTGTGACACAAATCTATAATATTTGATACATTTATGGAAAGCCCGCAGGCTCTACTTTACTAATCTGCAAAAAATTGGCTACTTTGCAAAATCATATTTGTTGCATTATCATGTTATTAAATTTATTTTATATTTTTAGAAAAACTGGAACTTTGCAAATTTTCTTTTGCAAAAAAGTAAAATAATAAAGGGTTGCCAACATCGAAAAACTTTATTTACTGAGACCCCCCCCCCCCCCGTACATTTATAGATTTACCTCTACAGGATCAGGGATATTGTTGGTAAATATGGAAACCATAGATCCTCCATTATGGATAACACTGAATTATAAATCAATTAATTCAGTCGAGTAATTTGGTCGTTTTGACAGGTTCAAAAATTATATCTTAACATATCAGACATGTTTACAGAAGGGTGTATATTTTCTTGGAAATAATTTCCCTCCCCCCATGTCAGTTATTTATAAAAAAGTTTTTATGCGCTGAATTGGGAAAAATAAACGAATTTTTTAGTAAAAAGTAAAAACTCAGATTAAACACTTGCATTTAGATGAACACTTATCAATTTTTAGAATTGGGGAAAACTAATATTTTTAAGGGTGAATAATTTGAGGGTAAAACTTAAACATTTATGAGGATGATATATTTCGAGGCGGGATTAAAATAAGACCCATTTACACAGATGGACTAGGAAAGAAGACGAACAAAGAGGCACAATTCATGAGTAGAGGATAAACTTGTACAGGGACTCTCATCGTAATGTAAAGTGGCCCTTCATGCAAAGATGACAATGCCCGAATCACAACGGTACCCATGCAACCTTTATCTTCTCAATAAGGTAGAAGATTGTGATCGTTTTTCTAGGTTTAAAAGTATTATATTCTGATAATGCATTTCTGTTTCCTGCAAGTCACTTTTATTTGAAAATATTTTTTTTAACATCAATATCTAATTCAAATTTAAGAAGACAGTTCTGATTTGCATGGAGGGTCACTTAGAATTACACTTCCAGTCCCGTATCTTTTTTTTTGACAGTAAAATACCTGAACTGATCAGCTGCATCTGGTTCAAGAAGCCAGCTCCTTAGGTTACCTTGGTCTACGTACTCCTATAGTATACCCAAGCTGATTTAAGGAATTCACAAAAGGGGTAAAATGTTTTTTTTTAGTTGCGGTGAGGGGGGGGGGATTTTCAATAGGATGGGTGGTGTAGACTGTAGATTGTAGCTATAACAAACAAGATTTTTTGCTCTTGAGGATTAATAAGTTCATGGAGAAATATATCTTTGAGGCAGTGCTTAGGATCAATTCAATTTAAATGCGGATCCGGATCCTGGATCCGCACTGGAAATGGATCCAGATCCGGATCCAGGTCATTTCTTAAAAAGTTTTTTTTTTTTTGCAGTTTTTGGTTGATGTTTTACCCCTTGGATCCGGATCCGTGGATCCGCATTTTTTTGCGGATCCGGGAAGCCAACTTTGAGGAGAGGGTAAAATGGGAATTTTACAGAAAAATTACAATAATTTTAAAAAATTGATGATAATTGCAATACCTTCGGTGTTGGTTCCTCCCACTCTTCAGTAATCTTATCATACTTCTCAAAATCTAAACAAATATTATATTTTCTTTGTCTTATTAAAGAGCATGGATCAAATTAGGGAGGAAATGAAAACTTACAAAAAATATCATTATTCAAATACCTCTTATGTCTTCTTGTTTTATGGCACGTTAAGGATAGTTAAAAGTACGAAATCTGTCTAGATCAGTAATCCTTTGGGTGAGTAAGAATAAGATAAAAAATAGATCTGAAGAAATCACCGGATCTAGCGGATTGCTAGTAGGAGAGAGCACATGCATTTTACTAACCCATTGACATCTGATCATTCTAAACTAGGGTTACCATTTTTTCCGGCTAAGAATGATAAACCATTAATATTTTCGGAAATAAAGGGCAGAACCTTTCTTAACTGATTTTCAAATAAATCACCCCCTATATGCTCAACAGAGCTCCGTTGAAACAAGTTTACGGAGGCCGAATTTATAGAATTTAGACCGCTGTGGTTTAAAGAGATGCGGCTCAAATATGGTTGGTTCCACATAAAATTGTATTCAATGTTTCAAGATTTAAGCCGGCGCTCAATTGAAGCCGGGTTTTGGCGGATTTCAGACGCGACTCAAATTTATTAAATTCGGACTCGGGACGATTATTTCTTTTGAAATGGATCCGAAATTATCGTCCCGTAAACACTATTCAGGATGTCACACCTAGCTCTGTGTAGCATCTAGGTAGTAGATTTGGTCATAGTTTGGTTCAGAAAGGGTTCCTCTCCTATGTTTCTAAAGCTTTAATTGGTTTATCATTCTTACCAGCTTCTAGAAAGGTTCAGTATGGTCTTTGCAGCTCTAAAATGATCCTGAAGAATTCAAGAAATTGGAAACCCTATTCTAAGCGTAGTATGGCTGGATGAGTCACCAAAACTAACAACAACAAAGAAGATCAGGTATGTTTCGACATATTTTCTGTTGTTTTTGATCTTTCATTTAAAATCGTCAAAACAAATATAATAAAATGCTAAATATACTTTTTCATTGAAATCAGGCTTCATATATTAGCTTAATATACTCAAATGAAATATATACACAACCACAAAATCTTTAATAAGCAAAATCAAATACGCAAAATGTTAATTTAACGAATGAAAATCGGTTCTGAAGTTCAAACTCCTATTAGACACCACAGTTTAGATGGTTTTGAGCTCAACTGAATGAATTACCTGAGAATAAGTTGACTAGGAAAGTATGCTGTTTGTCAAGCTTGTAGTTGTCCATACCAGCTACAGCCTTCTCAGCATTATCAGGGGAACTGTATTCAAGGAAGATGTATCCTATACAACCAGGGGTGAATATTTTCGTTAAATAATTAGCACCCCCCCCCCCTAAGTTAGGAAGTTCGGCACATTTTTCAGGTTTATATCTCACTGAATATAATGATTTTTAGGTGTAAATAAATATTTTTTTTGGGAAATAGTATCGAAAAGGACATAAAAACTTGCCTGAAGATGTCCAATTTTTCAATTTCCACCAAATTCTTTCAATTTCGATGTGTACTGCAGTGATTTTCACTACTCTGACCGGAGGAAAAGTGGGTTTTAGTAGAGAGTGTTATTTTTCAACAACATATTTACCCCCCACCTTACCTTTAGTTTGACCTTCGTCATCGAGAGGATAATGTTCATTCACCAGTTTCCCGAACTTCCCGAAGGTTTTCCTGATCACGTTCTTCAACTTGTCGACCCTGTCGGCTCCGACAACAGGGACTCCGTCGACAACAATAACAGAATCAACGCCGTCGGATTCACGGGGTTTCTGTCTGAGTACATCAGGCATCAACTCCTAATCATGAATCAGTATGAAAATATATTATGTATTAAATAAAAAGTAGAATATGTGTGTGTGTATGTTCATATAGCCGCGCCGGCCAAACCGTAATCCTTCAGAAAATATATGTTCATTGAGCCGTTCCTTACCGTGACACTTAAGAAGTCAAGAAAATCTATTTTTACCCCCCCCCCCCCTGGTTAACAATATTTATTGGCATATGCATCAGATAACCTCTTCCCATGCAGGAAGTAGTTTTACGCAAAGTATTAACGGATTTTAACATTTTCTCGGGCAGCTCAGGATAAAAATAAAAATACAGTTCAAACAAATATTTTCACGGATTTAAAAATTTTCTCGGACAAGTGGTAACAACAACAAAAATGGACATTGAAAAATTCGAAATTTTATTTTTCATGTCATTAAAGTATCTAATGCAACCTGTGAAACTATCGAAATAATGGGGGAAATAAAAAATTAAAGGAAGAAAAAAGGAATCGTAGATCTTCAGACAACATTTTAGTACGCAAATCTCAAAAGACGGTAAACTCGTGAACAATATTTTTTCGAATATTAAATATTTTTACTTTACCATGGGTTCCCTTGACCAATTTTGCTAACAAAACATCCCTCGCTAGGCTCTGTATGTTTTGTAAGCACAATTGGTCTTGGTGAAATAAAATTCCTCTAACTTCACAGGAAAGTATTTGTAAATAATAAATTTTACTTACAAGTTTGAATCTAGTTATAGACTATTAAAGAACGAAGAATGTTTATGGATCGGTTTAATCGGTTGCAAAGCTGGTTACCTCGTCCGTAACATCGTCTACGAAACCTTCAGGATCGTTAAAGTCAGGTTCCTCCCCATAATCCATTATTTCTTCGTCATCGTCGAACTCTTCGGGATTCTTTTTCCGCGCCATTTCTTATTCTGGAAATAAGGTTTCTTTATATAAGGGTTGCCCGACAAGGATTTGTTACAATTAGTTCTGGTCTGTCCTAAATAACATTTTTGTTTCACTAGGACAGACCCCATTTACCCCAAGGAAGTATAAAGTAGTGTCTAGAAGAGACCTTGATTTACAAATTTATACATCACTGAATAGATAAAGAACATAAGTGATATATATATATCCGAAAGTATAAGAATTTTGGATCCACTTTAATGCTTGCCAATATATTCTAAATAAATATTATTAGGGCACAGAAGTTAGGCTTGGGAAAGGCCTTAAAGTTGGGTTTATTCTTTCAAAGCCAGCCTATCGTTCGGCGTTCCTTTCTTCAGTCTTCACCCACCATCATCCACATGTCAACATTATAGAACAATGCCGCAATAGAAATTCTAGAATGTGATTCTATTACAAGTCGTCTTCTTTCGCAGAATTTTTTTTATTTTATAACGTTTATTAACATTTTACATTAAATTTGATCTCACAGGGCTGGGAGTGGCACGCGCCTGTCTGCCACCCCCCTCCTAGTTTTAGCCCTTGAACTCATTTATTTATGTATGTGAGGCCGAATGAGTAATTAACATGTTTTATTGAACTGAAGTGTGGATATATAAAAACAAAACAATTAGTATAGTTGAAATGTTGACATTTTAGAAGAACATTTATTGCTTCTAGGTGTAACAGGGCCATACGAGAGCATTTGTGTAGGAGGGGGGGGGGGCACATTTTACGCACGTCAGCGCGCAAAAAGAACTTTGTGCCCCCCCCCCCATTAAAACATCCTTTTTTGAAAAAAATTATACCTATTTAACAATGTTAACTATTCGATCATATACACAGTTCCATATTACAAGCATTATAATAAATTATTTATGTAATTTTCTTAAGAGGGGGGGGGGGCACAATGTTGCCAAGGGGGGGGCACAAAATCAGGCAATTCCTTTTAAATACTGTCACACTGTGGTATAGGCTTCAAAGGATGAAAAATATAGATGGAAATGTTTATAGAGTGGCATTTCCAATGTACCTTTGAAACCTTCATTATGCATCGTTTGCATTGTTTCTGAAGCAAGAAATGCGCGAGTCATTTTTGTAGAGAAACCACAAATAAAAATATTCAGTTTTCAAAATGGGGAAACATGGATTTCGATTTTTAATGCAATACTTGATTAGACAAAGCTTTGAAGGGTATTGTTGTGAATCAGACTATACTATTTTATTTCTTTACTTAATCTTTTAGTTTGTGTGAGTGCAATGCAATGCAATGTAGAATGTAGATTGCCTGAGGAAGGGAAATGCAAGCAGATGTAATAGTAAAAGAGCCCCCCCCCCCATGAGTTTAGCTTATTAGCTCCATGAGTAGCTGATATTACCATTTCATGATTTAATCCTTCAGCAGAAACTTATGTTAATGCATTCAATTGATAAAAACTATAGCCCAGTATCTTTTGGAATTGTTTTTGTAAAAAACTCTGTATTGACTGTGAACCTGTATAATTTAAGAAACTCTGATGAATATTTTATCCCAAGAGTTGATAGTTAATCTTTACGTCGATTTCCTTTCTTTGATTTGCCTAAATGTTGGAACAGTTTATCTCTAAATAATCCTGAAATTTCAAGTATTACTAATAAACTTTCTTTTAAATCTACGATTAAAAATCATTTGCTGTCAAAGAGTGACAATTTTATTTGCAACAAACTATTTTGCTGTAACTGCATATACATAATTTTTCTTTCTATGACAATGGATTTTTAAGTCAAGCAATTTGCATTTTTTAAATCCTTCTTATAAAAATCAGCGCGCTGGCATTGTTTTTTTTGGAAAAGGTATTGTTAATGGGTGGACCTTAAACTTTTGCTAAATTTTTTTCCAGCGCAAAAAAAATTAGGAATGCAATAGTTCCTGGCGCCTCTGTTTCTGTTTTCTGCCTACTGTCTCAAATCAAGAACCAAATTTATAACATGTTAATTGAGCAAATCTGACCCTGTTCCTCCGTCTTCTCCAAATCCAGTCCCACGACGCATCACATCAATTCAGTTCTAATTGATACCACGGTAAACTGCCAGGAGATCAACCTGAAAACAGCTCTGCTATGGCTGCTCTACTTCCGTTGATAATTAATAGAAATCATATAGATATGTACTTTTATGCATCAACCTGTCATATTTTCAACGGAAAAATAAATTATTAGATTAGATTAGATTAGATTGTAGGAAGAAGGAATAGTGAATTTAAGCTTGAGACTGTTATCTTCGTCCAATTCTTGTTCTGTTTCCGATCAGGAGGCAGTGTTTTTGGCCTTGGTACGATTGTTGTCTGGGGTCACCACTTTAGAAGTACATTTATTGCGTCTAGTTGTAAATACATGATAAATAACGAGTGTATAAAATTAGAGGAAGTTGAGTATGGTCTTCTCTGGTTCCAGGATCCGACAATATACTGATTTGCGGATTGCATAATTATTTTTTTTATTCTAATATGAATATACATTACAACAAATATGAAATAAGTTCATTTGTTTTTTAGGGTCAATTACGAAAGATAAGTAAAAATCTATATTTATAAGATATCTTAAAATAAGTTTAAGTTTCACCCTTTAAAATTATACTACATGGTCTAAAAATATTTTAATACATACAATAAATAATATCAATAAAAATATTGATACCTTTATAACTATCCGATCATATACACATTTCCATATTACAAGTGTTAATAAATTATTTATGTAATTTAAATTTAAAATTTAAAAATAGAGATGGAAACGTTTCTAAAAATATCTATATTTTCATAGGATTGATACATATTGTTTTATAAATTATGATATCATATGCGTATTTACACTGAAGGCAGTATTGATTAAAGCTTTTGTTAATGAAACTTTTTAGCTAAAGACAAAAGTGAGATTTTAAGGTATTTTTTTATAGGATGTAATTATACTTAAATGGAATACATGCTTAATTTCAAGTGACCCTCCATTTATAGCGTGGCATGTCCAATGTACCTTTGAAACATTCATTTCTCCATCGTTTCTGAAGCAAGAAATGTGCGAATTACTTTTTTAGAGAAACCACAAATAAAAATATTCAGTTTTCAGGATGGGAAACGTGGATGTTCAATGCAATACTTGATTTGACAAAGTTTTGAAGGGTATTGTTGTGAATCAGAATATAATATTCAATTTCTTTACTTAATCTTTTAGTTTGTGTGAGTGCAATGCAATGCAATGTAGAATGTAGTTTGC
This sequence comes from Eurytemora carolleeae, assembly GCF_000591075.1. NCBI lineage: Eukaryota > Metazoa > Arthropoda > Copepoda > Calanoida > Temoridae > Eurytemora > Eurytemora carolleeae. Next base: position 204,470 of record NW_019396308.1, on the reverse strand, counting down.
CTGAGGAAGGAAAATGCAAGCAGATGTAATATAAAGAGACCCCCCCCATGGATGCGCCCCCTCAGCAGGCTGCAGGAATAAAGAAACTCTTTTATGTATATTTAGAAAAACGTAAAATTTTCCTAATTATACGATTTTCGAAGTGCTCTAATTTTGTATAGCATTTGTTAACAGTTAGAATACCATGATGAATTCTGCACATTGCACAGTTTGTCTGCAATATTGTTGCAGAGGGGAGGGGGGGAGGCGGGGGATAAAAAGGGAGATATTTAGCATAAATTACAACCCTGTGGGTTTGAATAAAGAACTTCATGAATATTTAATTAGGGATCGGAATAATAATGAAACGGTAATAGTTTACCAAGCTTAATATTCGGTAATTATGAAAGTTTAGTTCTATGATTCATATCGTAAAACTTCTAAATGAATACAGTGCATTCCAAACCTAGGAAATGTAAAGTTTTATGAAGTGTATTTCTCAGTGAAATTAGACCGCTGTGCTCTAGGAAGAGTATTGTTTATTGAAATTAGACCGCAGTGTTCTAGGAAGTGTATTCTTTAGTGAAATTAGACCGCTGTGCTCTAGGAAGAGTATTATTTACTGAAATTATAGACCACAGTAATCTAGGAAGTGTATTTGTACACTGAAATTAGATTAGAGTAGACTAGGAAATTAGATCATAAGTGAAGTTTAGGAAGTGTTCACTGAAATTCGATCAGTGTGCTTTAAAGGGAGGGACCGGCTATGTAACATATTTGAAGTTTTGAACTGAGAATGCAGTATTGAACAGAGAAAAACTTTAGAAATCATTTTATACCAATGAGACATTTTTACACTTTTTGAATAAGAGCGTAAAGTCATTTGTAATATTTCACCAGTTGTTTCAGTCAGCAGAAGAAACGTTTCTTATAATTATTTAATAATCCGGACAAAGCACATAAAGAATATATATTATATTTTATATACTAATTTGCTGCTTAGTAACATAATTAAAATAGAAATGATCGATGAAGGCCATTGTAGAACCGTAAAATTGATTATTTTAGTATCATCTAAACCTTTGCTCTTTCTTTATTATAATTGCAGATTTTTTTTAAATGTCGTCTTCACAATTTAAAAAAATCCTCCAACAAGCGACCCTGGCTGAATTTGCATAAACCTGCGAGATTTTAAAAATGAATTTTAATAACTTATTTTCATTGATATTAGTTGATTATTTTTCCCAATCTGTTACTAGATGACATTAGTTTGAAAAATGTTATGTTTTACATGTTTTGTCCATGTTAATTAAAAATTGAAAAAAAAACATTTCTTCACTTCTGGCTGAAACAATAGGTGAAATATTACAAAAGATTTAACGCCCTTTTTAGACTTTTTAGCTTACTAAACATCGTTCAAATGTGCTGANGTGGATGAATCATTTTTCTCTAAAATGCCGTTTTAACCTTCAAAAATATGTTTAATATTCGAAAATGTGCTCCAAAGATATTAATTGCGTTTTAACCCACAAAACTTCGTTTTATTCTACCACAATGTGTGACCAGCAGGTACAATGTCCATAAATGGGGGGGGGGGACACCCTGTAAATCACAAAAATATCTTATTGGTATCAAATGAATCCTAATGTTATTCTCTACACTATTGCACTTTCAGCTTAACTGTGTTACATAGCCGGTCTCTTCCTTTAAGAGGGGTCTAGTCTAGTTTGCAGCAACTAGATCAGCGTCCTCACTGTGAACTAAAGGTTGCAAAAATCAATGTATTTTAACAATTACTTCTGAAAACAAGTTGTAACTAGTTCAGCGTGGTCGAGGAAGTCTGTGTTCTAAAGTTTTGCAATGAATCAGTCGTCTGATTCTAAATAGTTTGTCTTGTAATAATATTATACCAAAAATGGGACTGGGAATTAATGGGTTTTATAATTAAATGCTTTGTACATCTGAGGGGGGTGTAAGAGGGGGGGAAAGTTCAAAGATGAAAATAATAATAACATTTTCATCTTTGAACCTTCCCTCCCTTTGTTGCATGTGCTACCTCAAAATTAGTAAAATACAGGAACTAAGTCTTCACCTCAAACTCAAATTTTCTAATTCTTATTTCTTTGCAACCTTTTATATTTTTAACTTAGATAATACGATCCTACAGAATTCATAGTTTTAAATATCTAAGGTCTACCTACTACATTGGGTTGCAAAGATAAAGGGATTTGAAAATCAGAGTTTGATAGAAATAAGAAAAGTCGTATAATTGTTGTGAAATAAATGCAAAAGTCGTATAATTGTTGCGAATAAATGCAAATGCAAAAGTGGTATAATTGTTGTGAATAAATGCAAAAGTCGTATAATTGTTGTGAATAAATGCAAAAATCGTATAATTGTTGTGAATAAATGCATAAGCCCTATAATTGAATTGCGAAATAAATGCATAAGTCGTATAAATGTTGTGAATAAAGCAAAAGTCGTATAATTGTTGTGAATAAAGCAAAAGTCGTATAATTGTTGTGAATAAAGCAAAAGTCGTATAATTGTTGTGAATAAAGCAAAAGTCGTATAATTGTTGTGAATAAAGCAAAAGTCGTATAATTGTTGTGAATAAAGCAAAAGTCGTATAATTGTTGTGAATAAAGCCAAAGTCGTATAATTGTTGTGAATAAATGCAAAAGTCGTATAATTGTTGTGAATAAATTCAAAAGTCGTTTAATTGTTGTGAATAAATGCAAAAGTCGTATAATTGTTGTGAATAAATGCAAAGTCGTATAATTGTTGTGAATAAATGCAAAAGTCGTATAATTGTTGTGAATAAATTCAAAAGTCGTTTAATTGTTGTGAATAAATACAAAAACCGTATAATTGTTGCGAAATAGATGCATAAGCCGTATAATTGTTGCGAAATAAATGCATAAGCACTATAATTGTTGTGAATAAATGCAAAAGTCGTATAATTGTTGTGAATAAATTCAAAAGTCGTAAAATTGTTGTGTATAAATTCAAAAGTCGTTTAATTGTTGTGAATGAATGCAAATCCAAAAGCAATGGAAAAATAAAACAGGAAAACTGCAATATTTTCTATTTTTATTCTCATTACTGTACACCGGGTTATCCGCAAAGAATGAGACTTCAGAAACGACTGTAAGGATATTATTATGTTTTGTACTGCAACCGCCTGTATTCTGCATGTATATTGTATCAGCCTGTATCCTAGTGTATATTGCATATTCCCCTGTATCCTGCATGTATATTTTATCCCCCTGTATCCTAGTGGATATTGTTTAGCCTGTATCCTAGTGGATATTATATCGTCCTGTTTCCTAATAGCGTATATCGTATCCCCCTGTATCCTGTGTGTATATGGTGTGTTGTGAACCCCTACTGTGAATAAGAATAATTTCTATCCTTATCTCAATCTTGATTCTCCATATGTTACAATCATACCTCCTACTCTCCTCTACTCATCTTCTTTATACCCTTACTTCTCCTCTTTATACCCATACCTCTCTACTCATTTATTTACTTCTTAACTCTTCTTCTTAATACCACTCAACTTAATTCTGTATACTCATCTTCTTAATTTTTTTACCCCCCTTCTCATGTTCTTTATACCCCTCTATGCATCTTCTTTACACCCCTGTCTCTATTTATCTTCATTATACCCCTCTACTCATCTGCTTTATACCCCCCCTTATCTTCTTTATACCCCCCAACTTATCTTCTTTATACCCATCTACTCATCTTCTTTAGGCACCTCTATTCATCTTCTTTATACCCCTCTACTCATATTCTTTATACCCCTGTACTCGATCCTCTAATACCTCTCTGATCATCTTCTTTATACCCCCTCCTCTTCTTCTTTATACCCATCTATTCATCTTCTTTATACCCCTCCTCTTCTACTTTATACCCATCTATACTCATCTTCTTTATACCCCTCTACTCCTCTTACACCTCACTAGTCTCTACTCCTCTTATACCTCTCTAGTCTCTACTCCTCTTATACCTCTCTACCCCTCTTATACATTTCTACTACATTTCTTTATACGCTCAGAAGATTTTTTTTTTTTTTTTTCTAACCGATTGACAGTGGAATGTGCCTAAAAAGGAAACTTTAAAAAATTATCTTCGAATCCTAATCATCTTGCATAAAGAAAGCCAAACAGATTTTAATAAGTATCACCCTGTAGATTTGTTAACATTGAAACACCCTCTTTCTTCGAACACCCTGTAATAATGGCCAGCAGACATCTTAATTATATATGTGAGTTTCATAATTTTACTTGAATGCTTGAACCTGTAATATCGCCGTGAGCTCTGTAGATACGTCCGACAATATGTTTAAAGCTCAATCATTAATGTTTACACGTGAATAACAGTTAATCTTGAAGTATTGCATACTTGTATCAGCTTACAGGAGATACAAGTACGAATCCGTCATTTAATTAGGCTTACGTGTCAAGATTCAACACATCTATACATAGATTTATATATTCAGTGAAAAAATGTTGCAAAATGAGAAGTTTTCCAGACCAAAATACTTTATTGGTAATTTTTAAATTTTAAATTTAAATCTTCAAAAATATAAAAATGAGATAGTCGTTATTTTTATGTTGATTATTGTTATTGGTAATGAACGTGTCAGATCTGAGCAAAAATTTTAATACGAAATTCTAAAAACCTAAAAAGTATATTTTATAGTTTAATATCTATTTAAATTTACATTACCTTTTCTTATTTTATTTTGAGGGAGGGGGGTCTCTGATTCCAATTATCAATTCTTCAAATAGGAAGAATCTTCAAAAATGTTCATATTTTGAGATAAAATAACATTTTGAGGTTTACAAGCTAAAGAAATTTAGCAAAATGATAATTATAAAAAAAGTAAATTTTAATTTATGGTTCAAAATCTGTATACGTTTTATTTTCGTCGTCGATTAATATCTTGAAAACCGTATATGGACATTGTTGTAAAAATAAATTGTTTAAAAGTTCTGTGTCAAATAACCTTATCCTCAATAATAATGACATTTTATAATGGTGTTTTCAAAATATTGCATATTGACTTGATATTGACCGACGAAAATATCTGAAGACTTTTTTACAAAAATTGCTAAAATAAGGAATTGATATTCTTTTTTTCTAGGGTACCTAGAGGTTATACCCTAGCAAAGATACCCTTAACTGGCCCACCAGCCATTTATAGAGGGCCATGACCGATTCACAACGGTTTCTTAAAAAAAAATTTGGAAGATATTGTAGTTTTTATAGCTTGAAAAGTGTTTACCATAATTCTTTCCGTTGTTTTTGTAGCAAGAAATCCGCAATTCACATTTGCACTTAAACCACAATTTAAAATAATCCATGGATTAGGCAGCGTTGTGAAAAGGACCTTCCCTTTTATAAATGAGCTTGGCTTACAGGGCGCCTTAGAGCCCATCTTATATTTAAATTCTGAACATATTCTTTTTGTATGCATTATAAGACAAAAACAAAAAAAGTTTGCGGATTTTATCAAAAAAATTTCGTGGATTTTCATAATTTATGGAAATCAAATTTTATTGGAGACTAATTTTTGAAAACTCGATCATCCATAAACCCTCCCTGGGGTCAGTCCCACGAAAAATTTGGGCCCGATTATTTCCGCCGTTTTGACTTTTATTGGATTCAAAAAACAAACAGACAGACAGACAGACAAGCAAAGAATATATATATAAAGAAGGTCACTTGAAATTACATCTACAGCTCCTTTTAANGGGGGTTAATTTTATATTTTAAGAACAGGTTTATATCAAGATAAAGTTAAAGATTATAAACTCGACAAATCAACTGGATAACCGTACAGAATCAGTAATAAAGGAGAACAGGGGGGAAAAGGGCAAATATGCCAAACTTAAACATTTCAAAAAGACTTTACAAAATTTTGAGAGAGTTTTACCCCTTGATCTTGAATTTGAGATTTTAAATACGGGAGTATTCAATGTTGAAGATTTCATCTTTTTTTAAAAAAATATCCCAATGTCCTATCTATGAAATGTCCTTTCTATATAGTGTCCTATCTATGAAATGTCCTTTCTATATATGAAATATCTTTTCTATATAGTGTCCTATTTATGAAATGTCCTTTCTATATAGTGTCCTATCTATGAAATGTCCTTTCTATATAGTGTCCTATTTATGAAATGTCCTTTCTATATAGTGTTATATATGAAATGTCCTTTCTATTTAGTGTCCTATCTATGAAATGTCCTTTCTATATATGAAATGTCCTTTCTATTTAGTGTCCTATTTATGAAATGTCCTTTCTATATAGTGTCCTATTTATGAAATGTCATATATCTCTAAATATTTGTCAAGAAACTAAATATATGTACCAAATGCACGACCATCTAAAAAACTGAAACAGTTGGGTCAAATTGTTAAATGCATCTGTCAAACGTTAGTTCGATAAGTTATTGTTCAAATGTCCAGTATCTCGTAACTTTATCTCTCTCATTAACCAACTTTATAAATCTTGTTTCCAAGGAATTAGGTCTGTTCACTAATGATCCTAAAAATTACAACGGGCAGATGTAAAAACAGTCTCTTTAAAAGTTGAAAACTTTTCTTAGCCAAAAAATAGAGTAATATTTAAAAAGGTTTATAAATTCAATTTATTAATTCTTAATTATAAATTCAATTTATTAATTCTTAATTAATATTAAAGTTGGTCATTTTTAGAACAGGAGAGATATTGCTTGGGTCATTCGAACATACAATTAAATATACATTATAACGGAACATTCGGGTTAATGTGTCTGCAAACGAGCTTTTAGGGACCTTGGTGTTTGTTTGTTTTTTGTTTATGTTCATGGGGGTTTTTAAGTTTATTATTTATTTTGCATGTTTATTGTTAGTTTTTGTATGTTAATTGTTTATTTCTACTACTCCATCAAACCCTCCGATCCTTAATCACTCCTTGTCATCCCGACAAAGCTAAATAGTATTATTAAACATTCAATAACTTTTATACGCGACACTTATTTTATTATATCTGTATTTTTTTGTAGGTTTGAAATATATTCGATTACCTGATTATTTGCAACTTTGTGTCCGAGTTGAGGAGCTTAACCAACGAACCAATTAATCAACAAACCAACTAACCAATTAATCAACAAACCAACTAACCATTGAACCCACTAACCAATGAACCAACTTACCAACGAACCAATTAATCAACAAACCAACTAACCATTGATCCCAATAACCAATGAACCAACTAACCAGTGAACCAACTAACCATTGAACCAACTAACTATTGGACCAACTAACCAATGAACCAACTAACCAATGAACCAACTGACCAATGAACCAACTAACCATTGAACCCACTAACCATTGAACCAACTAACCAATAAACCAACTAACCAATGAACCAACTAGCCATTGAGCCAACTAACCAATGAACCAATTAATCAACAAACCAACTAACCATTGAACCAACTAACAAATGAACCAACTAACCAATGAGCCAACTAACCATTGAACCCACTAACCATTGAACCCACTAACCAATAAACCAACTAACCAATGAAACAACTAACCATTGAACCAACTAACCAAGAACCAACTAACCAATGAACCAACTAAACATTGAACCAACTAACCAATGAACCAACTAACGATTAAGCTAACTAACCAACGAACCAATTAATCAACAAACCAACTAACCATTGAACCCACTAACCAATGAACCAACTAACCATTGAGCCACCTAACCAACGGACCAATTAATCAACAAACCAATTAACCATTGAACCAACTAACAAATGAACTAACTATTCTATGAGCCAACTAACCATTGAACCAACTAACCAATGAACCAACTAACCATTGAACCCACTAACCATAAACCAACTAACCAACGAACCAATTAATCAATAAACCAACTAACCATTGAACCAACTAACCATTGAACCAACTAACCAATGAGCCAACTAACCATTGAACCAACTAACCAATGAACCAACTAACCATTGAACCAACTAACCAACGAACCAATTAATCAATAAACCAACTAACCATTGAGCCAACTAATCATTGAACCCACTAACCAATGAACCAACTAACCATTGAACCCACTAACCAATGATTTAACTAACCATTGAGCCCACTAATCAAAGAACCAACTAGCCATTGAACCAACTAACCATTGAACCAACTAACCATTGAACCAACTAACCAATGAACCAAATAATCATTGAACCAACTAACCAATGAACCAACTAACCATTGAACCCACGAACCAACGAACCAACTAGCCATTGAACCAACTAACCATTGAACCAACTAACCAATTCACCCACTAACCATTGAACCAACTAACCAATTCACCCACTAACCATTGAACCAACTAACCAATGAACCAACTAACCATTATTTACCATTTGTTGAACAATTCTCCTCCCTCCTTCTATGAGCCAACTAACCATTGAACCAACTAACCAATGAACCAACTAACCATTGAACCAACTAACCATTGAACCAACTAACCAATGAAGCAACTAACCATTGAACCCACTAACCAATTAATCAACTAACCAATGAAACTACCAGCCAATTAATAAACTAACCAATGAACCAACGAACCAATGAACCAACTAACCAATGAACCAACTAACCATTGAACCAACTAATCAACGAACCAACTAACCATTGAACCAACTAACCATTGAACCCACTAACCAATGAACCAACTAACCATTGAACCAACTAACCATTGAACCAACTGACCAATGAACCTACCAGCCAATTAACCAACTAGCCAACCCCAAATCTAATTATCGACGTCCATTGCCTAATTTTCAACAAATATATTCAAAAGTTCCTTTAAATATTTTTCCAATTGTTTTAAAGTGTCGAGAATTAAAGATTTTATTTTAGGTTTTATAGCGTGCTATAAAACCCGTCTTGGAAATCATGAAAACGAAGGAAGAGTAAACCATATTTTATACAACTTATATAAACAATTCTGAGTGAGATATATTCAGGGTTACCTACAAAGGATAAGACTGTAAAGACGACTTGAAACTCGTCAACAATTATGACAATTTCAACTTAAAATTAAGTCTTCTGCCTTAAACGAGGACTTTAAATGGTTTATTAAATGAAAGAAGTTTGTAGTTACAGTACTGGGAATCTTTAATATAGACAGACAGTATAAATTCCGTACAGTAGTCTCTCTGAAGTATCATCCTTTGCAGGTAACCTGATGTATCTAAATCTGAAAATTGCATTTCTTTTGCAAAATTTTTAACATTGATGGAGGAATTCAGTTCTTCTGTTTTACGCAAGATTACGCAAAAACAAGGTATAGATGATAAATATCAGATTTAGAACAGATTTGTCTATCAATCAATCAAATCTAAATAGTGTAGAGGATGAAATCCCAATAAGAGAATTATAAAATCCGCAAATCAGTTGTGTTGGATTCTGGACCCAGAGAAGACCCACTCATCTTCCTCCCCTTTTATACACTCAATATTTTTCATGTATTTACATCTATAGATGAAATAAAATTCGGTGATGGGATGAACCAAACCACTGTAGAGTAAAAAAAGTAGATGTTAGTTCCACATTTGAACCTCGTCAGTTTTAACGATATAATAACCATCAAAATCGAAAAAAAATTGTAAAAAACCACAAGAAAATAAACAAACAAAACAGATTTTTTCTGTCAGGAAGAATAAAAACAAACTGTTGATATGTATGTGTAGAAAGTGGTGGTGGGGATCTAAATAACAAACTTTAAGGAGGGGTATTTAACATTTTAAAGATTTGGGCATAAACAATACTGAATTTAATAAAACTATTTTTTTTCTTTTTTTCTTTTTTTTGCACTTCTAAAATAGTAACCCCGACGTGGTGACCTCGAGATTTAGGGGGGACTTCTGTAGAGGATGAAATCCCCAAAGAGGATTATAAAATCCGCAAATCAGATGAGTTGGATTCCGGCCCCAGATCGAGAAGACCTACTCATCTTCCTCTTCTTTTATACACGCGTTATTTATCATGCATTTATATCTAGAAGCAATAAATAAACTTCTAAAACAGTCTCTTCGGAACTAGATTAGATTGATTAGATTAGATTATTATGTAATTTAAAAAAAACAATTTCTGTGCTTAAGGCTTCTTATTATATATATCAGGTAGATTTATATATATATATATAAATGTGTATTGTAAGGTGCTAGGGGGTGGATAACCTGTCAAGATATAATTTATATATATTTATATATATACATATGTGTGTTTATGTGAATATATATAATATATATGTAGGGATACAGTGTCCAGTATGTGTCCATGGATTAATAGTCAACACCGCCCCTGGGACAAGTTAAATATTAAATTTAAATTAGAAATGAGAAAAATAAATATTTACATGGTGAGACAGGATGGAGGAAGGGTGGAGGATGAGAGAGGATGGATGGATGAGAGAGGATGGATGAAGGATGAGAGAATTGGGTTTAGTATTGAATCTTGATAACTTCTCCCCTTAGGGATTCTCTAGGTTGTAAACACACTTAAATATCAGATATAGATAGACAGATAGATAGATAGATAGATAGATATATAAGTAGGCAATAAATAGGTAAATTCAAGGTGATAAAGCAAGGAAAGTTAATTGCTGTTGCGTATTCTCTGCGTACATATTGGAAGCAGTTCTCTCTGGGCGGTGTTTGTAAAAAAGAATAGATGCATCATGGTTCTTTTAGTATCCGAGGAGGATAAAAGCATTTAATTTTGATAATTTTGATAATCCACATAAAAGTTTCCCATGGCCAGAATATTTCATTGATTTTTTGTGTGAAAATGAATCCCATGTCTTGTGTTTACTTTACAGCCCAAGCAGTACACTGCAGTAATAAAAATGCGTACACCTCTGCAATAAGTATCTTTACATTATAATTCTTTGGATAAATTAAGTTTTTATGCATAAAAAATATAAACATAAAATACGAAAACTTACTTACATCTAATCTAATGGCTGAAAATGGGGTTGAAAGTGAAGACATTTGATTCGCTTTTTAGTGTTATTACCAAGAATTTATGTTTTCTACTTTTTGTAGAACTTAAAAAATAACCCGGATTTAATAAATATTTGTTTGGATTCTAAGAATTCCAAATGACTACATCAATACGGGGACATTTTTTTATAACGAATCAATCAAAATATTGAGACAAAACACACGGACACAAACCCTAACTTGACAGACACAAACACACACAGCTGGAACCAAAATATTTACCATTTGTTGAACAATTCTCCTCCCTCCCATCATTAGCGTTATTACTTGCCAAAACTGTTGAAAAAAACTTAATTTAAAATTAAATTGCAAACGTTGTTCTTTAGACTACAATCCATTTTTAACCCCCCCCCCCCCTTCTCTCACTAATACCCGGCCCACTCTACTTACTCACCCTCCTCTATCTTTACCACAGCTTTATACCAGATTACATTATTCAATTTTTCTATATTCTAATATTATTCCTTTACTACTCTAATCTTCATCCTTCCTTTCCTCCAAGTCCTTTCCTATGCGGCCACATCATCCCACATGTTTACTAGTAATCTCCTCTTTTTAAATCACCTATCCCATCCCCAGTTTCCTCTCCCACTTCCCCCTCCCCTCCCCCGATCAAATTCAGGTTCTTTTTACCATGTTTTATATACTCCACTACAAGATGTTTTCTAAGAACTATGATACCGAATATCTAACCATCATACTACGCCATGTTTCGTAAAAGGGCACAAAAACTGACCCATTTCTTAACGCATCTTAATTCTTAACCCTATTGCTTTGATGAACAGAAAATTGCATTTAAAGGGACTTTGTGCGTAATTTTAAGTGACCCTCTAAAAATGGCATACCTGATTCACAACGGTACCATTTGAATCTTTTTCTGAACAACTATTGGGAGAATTGGGAAGATATGTTGTTTTTCTTTCTAAAAAAGTGATGTTCTTTATTATTTCGGACAGTGCTAATCAGAGCGACCTGGAATTAATTCACAATTAATCAGACGACTTAACAATCTAATTTTACAAATATGATTGATGAAACGATAATCACAAAATAGCCCTTGTCCTGTCATTTCCAAAATGTGGTCTGCCTTTTTTGAGCAAATAATTGCCAGAGATATATATGTAAAGTTGCCTGATTAACTGTCAATTATTCCGGGTCTTTCTGATTATGACTGTGGTTTTCAGAAAAGTTTAGTTCTCAAATTAAATTAAAAGGATTTTAGAGGTATTTAATGCAGTGCTTCTATGTAGGTAAACTGTAAAATGTAACAATTAAAGGCTTTTACTATCTTGACCTCTATTGTGATGTATACAAATGTTTCAAATTTGAACAAACTTCTTTGCGAAAGAGTTTTAATTTTCCTGACCCGGCGTTATATTACTAGTTATAGGGATTTAAATAATCTATTTTACTTTATACTATAATTTTTGTATTTTACCGATAAGTTTGGATTCAGATAAATAGTTTGCTTCAGATTTTCCAACCCAACCATCAATCAAACTGTACTTGGATAGAAAATCAAGTGTTAAAGGCGTTACTGGTCCCTCCCACCTACTATCCACCTAGTAATCCCTCACCACCTAGTAAGCCGTCTCTCCCCTGCACCCATCAGCAACTCGTCCCTCCCCACAAAGCAACCTGTCCCTCTCAACCTAGTCATCTATCCCTCCCCTCTCCACATGGCAACCTGTCCCTTATCTCCCCGCCTAGCAACCTATTCCTTACCACTTAGAAACCTATCCCTCCCCTCCCCAACTAGCAACCTTTCCCTCCCCTCCTCACCTATAAACCTTTCCTTCTCCACCTAGCAACCAACCCCTTCTAGCAACCTATTCCTTACCAGTCACCACCCCCAATTAGAAACCCATTCTTCTACCCTTCCCTCCTCGCTTAGCAACCCATTCTGGCCTTCCCTCCCCACCTAGCAACCCATTCTACCCTTCCCTCCCCACCTAGCAACCTATCCGTCCACTATTTACCTATTCCAACCTAACCTAGTATTTACCAGTTTATTCCAACCTTTTTACCAATATATTCCAACCTATTTACCCATATATTCCAACCTATTTAGCGGTATAATTTACATAAAGTAAATCAAGTAATCAATTTAACGCTTTAAAATCTATAATACGGAAAATTTTCATAATTTGTAGATGATTGATTCTCTCATAAAGGTTACCCACCCATCCTATACCCCCCTCTTCTTCCCCCCCCTCCCTTCTCCTTCTCACCATGGTGCTGAGCTTGAAATTTTCTATTTATTCCAAGACATTATATTAAATGGATTTGACCACAATAATAAAGTGAATTTAACGTTTATAACATACCAAAATTTTTATTTAGGGGGGAGGGTGATTGTGTGGTGATGGGGGGGGGGGTTAGTTACTTCACACAAAAATACAAAAAAAAGAACCAGAGGAATTGAGTCTTTGACACAAGCTCAAATTTTCTAATCCCTATATCATTTCTTTATCTTTAGTCTACAACAGAAGTCTGCAAAGATAAAGTTAAATTCATTAAGCCTAGTCCCAGAACTGATTTCGCTTCTATTAGAACTAAGTTTACAGATGTTCACGAGACCAGATATTGGTGGAAAATGAAGCGGCAACGTTGCGTTGCTGGTGAGGGGGGGGGGAAGGATATTCTCCGCTTTTAAAAGCTGACATGCGGAGAAAATCACCCCCTCCCCGCCCCCTAACAAGCAACGTTGTCACTTCATCTTCCGCCAATAATCAGTTTCATCATTTTAAGTGTCTTTGTTATGAAAACGACATTTCTCGTACATTGGAGCTCAGATCCAGATTATCTAACCTTAATAAACAACCTTGGTCCAGCCACTCACACAACCCTGTCCTATTCTACTTAATAAACAACCTTGGTCCAGCCACTCACACAACCCTGTCCTATTCTACTTAATAAACAACCTTGGTCCAGCCACTCACACAACACTGTCCTATTCTACTTAATAAGCAACCTTGGTCCAGACACTCACACAACCCTGTCCTTTTCTACTTAATAAATCTAGTTATCTAGGCTCTGTGTGTGGGAGGAGAACTGAGTAAATAAACTGTAAAGTAGGGGTAAACAATTCACATGTTTTCTAAGAATAGGAGAACTGAGTAAATAAACTATATAGTAGGGGTAAACAATTCACATGTTTTCCAAGAATAGGAGAACTGAGTAAATAAACTATAAAATAGGGGTAAACAATTCCATGTTTTCGAAGAATAGGAGAACTGAGTAAATGAACTGTATAGTAGGGGTAAACAATTCAAATGTTTTCTAAGAATATAAGAACTGAGGAAAACTATATAGTCGGGGTAAATCCTTCACATGTTTTCTAAGAATATAAGAACTGAGTAAAACTATATAGTCGGGGTAAATCCTTCACATGTTTTCTAAGAATATAAGAACTGAGTAAAACTATAAAGTAGGGGTAAATCCTTCATATGTTTTCTAAGAATATAAGAACTGTATAAATAAACTATATAATAGGGGTAAACATGTAGAAAATACCCTACTCCATAAAATGCTCACAAACCCATATAAATCCAGGTACAATTCAGTTTCACTTAGCTAACAATACTAAACCCGGACACAATTCCTTCTACATGGACACAAGCCCGTAATGAATTAATGCCAAACCAATGGGCGCGATCAGCTATCAATGTCTCTCCACAGACACAAGCAATTAATCGATCAAAGCCATACCAATGGGCGCGATCAGTTATCAATGTATCTCCACAGACACAAGCACATAATCGATCAACACCAAACTAATGGGCACAATCAGCTATCAATGTCCTCCACGGACATAAGCACATAATCGATCAACGCCAAACCAATGGGCGCGATCAGCTATCAATGTCTCTTCACGGACACAAGCACTTAATCGATCAATGCCAAATCAATGGGCATGATCAGCTATCAATGTCCTCCACAGACACAAGCATGCCATCAAAACGCCAAACCAATGGGCAGGATCAGCTATCAACGTCCTCCACAGACACAAGCATGCAACTATCAATGCCAAACCAACTGGCACAATCTTCAACTCATTCATTTAGAACAAGAACAGGATTACTCTCTCGCAGTAATCAGTATGTAATCAGTCTCTATATCAACTAATGTATTTGGGGTTTATATATTACAAGTTAAAGTTAAATAGACGTAATTACGATTCCTATATCACATGATTAAGACAATCATGTTACATATTTACAGCACAGTTAAAATAGGCGAAATTAAGATGTACGTCATTAAATATATCACATGATTAAGCTAATAAAGCTACGTAGATGGTTAATAATGTACAATGTAGTTCAGGTTTACAGAATATTGTGTTACCCAATATTTACTTCAAACAGTACACATGTTTTCTACCATGCCATTTTGTACCATCCCTTTTTTGCTTATTGTGCGGTACACCTTGGTGCACCCTACTCTGTGTACATCATTATGCAGTTTGGTGAACCCTCATAAGTTTACGTTACACCCTACTCTGTTTATTATATTTGGCGCACCCTACTTTGTTTACAAACTTTACAATATTTGGAGCACCCTTCTCTGTTTATTATATTTGGTGCACCCTACTCTGTTTTATATATTTGGTGCACCCTACTCTGTTTATTATATTGTTAAGGCGAGGATAATGAATTGTTTAATTGCTAGGATTGAAAACATGAAAACATTCCTTATGTGGTATAGCTGTATACCCCTCCCTCTCCTTTCATCTCCTCCCTCCCTCTACTCTCTACCCCTTTATCTCTCACTGCAAACTAGACACAAGGAGAAGGTCAAATTCATGTGACTTTATTAGTCTGACTTAAGGACGTCGTAGCTCCCTTGATTTTACCCACAAGTATGAGAAGAGTTACAAAGAGGAATTTAAAACATTATTGAGCGTTTCAGCAGCACTTCAATAAAAGTAGTTAGGATTGAAAACATATTGTAACAATGGGTGATTTTGTTGATCTTTTACGATCAGCGATTCAAGGATCTTTTTAGATCGCTGAGATCATAGCTGGCTAGGGGTATCACCCCCCCCTTTATACCCTTCGGTTGGACTCTTGAATCCTAACGGATTTATTTGAGTTTGCATGTGAATTCTATAAATAACCCAAGCCAAGCTGAAAGTTCCGTTATTCCAGAGGCACGGGGGCTGGGGGGCTAGCCGGCCAGCTCCCGGGGAACTAGGGTTAAATGAGAGCCCAGGGTGGAGCGAAATGAGGGGAAAAGAGTTAGTTGATCATCAGCTCCCTTAACTAGAGGTTCCCTTGAAGATTCCCCATCACTCTGAAATAACTTCAATTCATAATATTTGATTCGTATAGTATCATCCTTTTAGTTTTTGTATCTTTGTAAATAATAAACTGTAAGAAAAACCGACTCGTCAAATATTAATAATATGAGTAGTTGCCTTGATTCATTTTCCTTCATATGTAATAATATAAGATTTTAAACTTACGTGCAATTAACTTTAGTTTAACGTGCTCCTCCCTCCCTCTCAACTATGCCCTCCACTCCCTTCCCTTAAAAAAATTGTCAGGATGGATAATATTGCAAACGTTGTCTGTAGTAAATACCCTACTCCATAACAGTTTCTCGAACAATTATCTATCCAGGTACAACTCCGATTCTCTTGATTATCAATGTCAACACAAGGCTACAATCCCGTGACTTTTCAATGTCTTAACTAGTAAACGATCCTCACAGCTACAATCCTCTAGCTTGTGAATGTCTCAACTAGGACACAATCCTCAAAGCTGCAATCCCGTGGCTTATCAATGTCTCAACTAGAACACAATCCTCATAGCTGCAATCCCGTGGCTTATCAATGTCTCAACTAGGACATAATCTTTATGGCTACAATCCCGTGGCTTATCAATGTCTCAACTTGGACAGGATCTTCACAGCTACAATCCCGTGGCTTAAAAATGTCTCAACTAGGACATGATCCTCACAACTACAATTCCGTGGCTTATCAATGTCTCAAGTAGGACATGATCCTCATGGCTACAATCCCGTTGCTTATCAATGTATCAACTTGGACATGATCCTCACAGCTACAATCCCATGGCTTATCAATGTCTCAACTAGGACACGATCCTCACGGCGACAATCCCATGGCTTTTCAATGTCTCAACTAGGACATGATCCTCATGGCTACAATCCCGTTGCTTATCAATGTATCAACTTGGACATGATCCTCACAGCTACAATCCCATGGTTTATCAATGTCTCAAATAGGACACGATCCTCACGGCGACAATCCCATGGCTTATCAATGTCTCAACTAGGACATGATCCTCATGGCTACAATCCTGTGGCTTATCAATGTCTTAACTAGGACACAACCCTCAACCTGTTTATCAAAACCGGGAACGATTACTCTCTCGCAGTAAACAGTAGGGAGTCTCTATATCAACTAGTTATATTTATCTATACATGATTTACATGTTTACTAATGGGCACACTTAGCTATATGGACAATGTACAACGTAATTTACTGCGGGGACTCTATATTTGCTACATGTTTGATGCACTTAAAACTGGCCAAAATGAAAGAAATGTGACGGTGAACCTGAAGCGTTGCGAATTTCTGAGATGTGTATAATGTTTAATGAGCTAAAATACTTGTCTTCCTCCTACTATCTATCTATCTATGTGTTTATGTTAGAACTAGTTAATTAAGAGCGTATATATTTAAACCCCGCCTGTCTCAAATATTTCATTAATTTTCGCTTAAAATTCCTACCCGTCCCTAGGTACAGGTTCCAGGAAGACCAAAAATAGGGGTTTTTCAGGGACTTAAAAAAAAATCCGGTAAAGGCTTCATATGGAGTTTGTGAAAATCCAATTTCAATGTAGAAAAAATTGCAGCAAAAGGACTTGGAGATCTCAACATATATCTCATTTTAAGCAAACCATGCTGTGAATTAGACAGAGGGAAAAGGTAAAATTGATGCAATAATTGTGAACTCGTAGCTCCTCTAGTTTTGGTTTTACGAACAAAAGAATTGAGTTTTTGCCGCAAACTTCTAATTTTCTAATTTCAATATCAATGCAACCCAATGTCGTAGACTTTTAATATTTCAAACTATGAATTCTGTTATATTAAATAATGTAAGTTTGAAATATCAAAGGTTTACATCATAAAGTTGCAAAGATATAGGTTTTACAAAACTGAATGTGTGGCAAAGACTCAATTCCTTTTAGAAAAGTAAATTTAGCCGATTACTAGAAATTCAAAACATTTTTGTTCTTCAGTAAGAGGAGTTACGTGCAATTTACACTTTGATGATTAAACATATACATCCGACTATTGGATTCGTTATATAAATTTTGTCTGTTTACTTTTTAAATTTTTTTGAAATTCGTATGAAAAAATTTCCAAATACAAAGCAGTTCAGTTGCTAAATTAAAAAAAGGAATTTGAAGCACACTTAAAACCCAGTTTATTAAGAACGGATTTTAATTGATGTCTTGCCAAGTCTGAAGAACCGGAGATATTTTTGTAAAACGTTAAAATTATCTCATTTTTAAACATGTTGCCTAAAGTTGTTTTCGTCACCTTCTTATACTTTGAGAAAATAATAAATGTTAATGAATATCTAATTAGAATAATAATGGGTTAAAAAAATATGGAGTCGAACACATTTCTAAATTTATATATTATTCTCAAGAACTTTTAGAAATAAAAAAACTGAGAGAAATTTGCAGACATTGCTATTCGTAGAAAATTATATGACAAGAACACCAACTCAAATTTTGCAAGATCTCACGCAAAAATTATTGAGAATTTTACCAATTACTCCTGAAAATTAAAACTAAAAACAAGTTTTATTGTTTAAAAACGTATATATCTAAGGCTACAAAAAAGTTTTAAAGCATAAGGGAGGTAAAATCAAAGGTTAATGCGTTGTGACACGTAAAATTAACGCAGTCTTGGAAAATTGAAGCAACTTTTCATAACAGCCTCGATCGAAGTGAATTGCGTCAAAGGAAGAAATCATAATGCAATTTTTTTCAAGATTATTATATTTATCGTTCTGTGATGTTTATCTGCATCTTGTTAGCAAACAGAGATATTATTCTCATTTTCGAGTATTTTTTTCAAAATGTTTTCAATCAAACTAATTAATATTTAGATATATTTAGAGAAATATGTACTAGATAAAGAGTTTAAGTACAGTCTAGCATCTTAGAGAAATATGTACTAGATAAAGAGTTTAAGCACAGTCTAGCATATTAGAGAAATATGTACTAGATAAAGAGTTTAAGCACAGTCTAGCATCTTAGAGAAATATGAACTAGATATAGAATCCATGGTATCAGAGACGATTCAAATCAAAATTTTCATACTTCTACATTTGAAATATCCTTTTGGTGTCCCCGCCGTTCTTAATTGAACCGCTCTTTCCACCCGACTCTGAGACATCAACGATCCCGCCGTAACCTTTCAACCCGCCGAGCCCGCATATTTTGCATAAAATCCTCCAGACTTTCCGCTATTAATGTTCAATGGTGTATACTATAGTCTACATAAAAACATAATTAAACTTCGTATAAAACACTTTTAAAAACCGCAATTTATTTTGCAATATTTTTGCAATATTTTTGCTAACACATCAAGTTTGCAAGCTGCCGCCGGATTTAACGGCCTTGCTAAAGTAGGAAACATGTGTAAAACTTTGAAACAATATCTTAATTGCAACCCTTGCAATCTCCATTCTCACCACTTTTCTTATATTTCCATTCCTCCCATATTCTTGTATTTTGTACTATCCTTCACATTCCTCCCATATTCTTGAATTTTGTACTATCCTTCACATTCCTCCCATATTCTTGTATTTTGTACTATCCTTCACATTCCTCCCATATTCTTGTATTTTGTACTATACTTCACATTCCTCCCATATTCTTGTATTTTGTACTATCCTTCACATTCCTCCCATATTCTTGTATTTTGTACTATCCTTCACATTCCTCCCATATTCTTTTATTTTGTACTATCCTTCACATTCCTCCCATATTCTTGTATTTTGTACTATCCTTCACATTCCTCCCATATTCTTGTATTTTGTACTATCCTTCACATTCCTCCCATATTCTTGTATTTTGTACTATACTTCACATTCCTCCCATATTCTTGAATTTTGTACTATCCTTCACATTCTTCCCATATTCTTGTATTTTGTATTATACTTCACATTCCTCCCATATTCTTTTTTTTTGTACTATACTTCACATTCCTCCCATATTCTTGTATTTTTTACTATCCTTCACATTCTCCTCCCATATTCTTGTATTTTGTACTATCCTTCACATTCCTCCCATATTCTTGTATTTTGTACTATACTTCACATTCCTCCCATATTCTTGTATTTTATACTATCCTTCACATTCCTCCCATATTCTTGTATTTCGTACTATCCTTCACATTCTAAATAATCGAAATGTATCAAAGCTGAAAAATGTCACAGGTTCAAATAAACTACCTCTAACCTCCAACCTCCAACCTCCAACATCCAACATCCAACATCCAACATCCAACATCCAACCTCCAACCTCCAACCTCTAACCTCCAACCTCCAAACCTCCAAAACTTATATGAGATAGGTAGGAATAATTTGAAAATCCGAAGAGGATGCACTCCGAGGCTGAATAGGAGTTAAAGGGACCCAGGTAAGGTTGTAATCAAAGAGAATATATATTAGAGTGGAATTTATTCGAAAAAAAGTGTAAAACGGCCATTTTGTTTTACTGTTTCCATACTGCAGGTGTACAACACACATTTGTACTATATAACCTTTTGGGCCGTGGAACATCATTTTATAGAAAAGTTTTCTTGAAAATTATTTGATTTTCTTAAGTCTCTGATGGCCTGTCATACAGTTCCCGAGTTCATTTCAGCATAAACTTCGATAAAAATCAATTCGATGTTTATATTTAGTAAAAAACATATTTTTTAATTTGAGCTAATCAAACAGTAAAACCAGTTTGTTTGAAATACTCAAGATAACAAAATATTAAAATTGATTTTATAATGATTTTAATTCACCTATTGCAAATACACACGTTTAAAGTTAGTTAACAACTTTATGAAACAAAGAAATTGTAATGGATATGTCGGGATCAAACTGTATTAGTGTGATGTACTGCGTATAATTTGTGAACATTTACATGAATTGTACACTTTTCAGGCTGAAAGGGACTGACAAAATTCATACCGAGGGATTGTTTAAATTCCACTCTAATATATATTATATTCTCTTTGGTTGTAATCCCAACTTGAAAGCAAAGTAAATATGGTTATTTCAAAATTTGTAATTGTTTTAACAATTAAAGAATTAGTTCAATTTGAAAAAAAAATAGATTTGGAAAAAATTGGAAATGTGTAATAAATGATAGTATCAAAATTGGAAATGTGTAATAAATGATAGAACAAAACATCGATTTTGAAATTACGAGTTCAAACATTTTATCAGATTTATAATTATAAGACCAAAATTTTGTAATTATCTATTGATTCAAAAATCATTGGTGAAAATAATTCTTATGTTACTTTGTCTTTCCCTACAATTTAACCTGGGTTAACGAAACCCTTTTAAGTTTCCTGCTCTGAGAGTTACCACTGTCTGACTCATGAGCTGTATTTTGCACTCTAATTCTATTCTTGAATTCGATACTTCTCTGAAAGGTTTCTTCAAATATGCTTTTCAAAGGATTTTATTTCTCCTTTTCTGAGCGCAAGAAATATAAAATATTGACCTAGCTTCATAAATGTTTTATGTTCTTATTAAACTTTTTATTATTCTAGAAACATCTTGTGTAGAGTATATCGGAGTATTCACTACTTTTACCAAAAAAAATTATAATTTGATTTCTATCTTTATAAATACTTCCTACCATTCCATTCATTAATTTGTCTCCCTTGCTTCTTTGTTTTATTAGAAAAGAATAATTTGTTGAATGTAGACTTAAAGCCTATATATAGAGGACACAGATATCGTAAACCTGACATTTTTATTTGCACATTATTCAACAATTCCTAAATCCACCCAATATAAGCTAATCCTGGGAGTATTCAACAGAATTAGCATTTCAAGAGATATTTTTTAACTTGATGAATAAAACTTTGGAATAGAAAGGCTACATATAGACTCTTAAATTATGATTTTAAATAGACCAATCATCATTAGAAACACAGCTAATCCTGGGAGTATTCAACAGCATCAGCTTTTCAAGAGATATTTTAACAATTTGAGGAGCATATTTTTAGCCAAGGAGGACTGACAAATAATGTTGAATAAATTTGTATTTATTGGGTGAAAAAAAGGTTCGAAAGTCAATGATATCTAAGAATAGCAACGATTGACTTAATTAAAAAAGAATAAATCTTATATCATTGGAAACCAATACCGGAGATCTTAGATATTTTAAACTAGGATTTCTATAAGATAAAAAAGTCAAAGTCTGAATTATAAAAGGTTTAAACCATCAGCTTGCAAAGAAATTGGGATTAGAAAACTTGAGATTGGGGCAAAGACTCAATTCCTTGTTGTGGCAACCCTACATGACCCCAGGGTCGGTTTATGCATGGTAATATCTTTGCAATGTCGTAGACATTAGATATTTTAAACTATAAATTATGTTGGATCAAATAAACTATGTTTTAGATATCAAAGAATTAAAAGAAAATGGCGGCAGAAAGAACGAAGAAACGTTTAATATCTAACATTTTTACTGGAAATAGGGCATCATGAAAGCCTAGTCTATATGATATATAATAATAGGGTTAGGTCATGGAGTCATTTAAAACCTGTTAAGTTAAAAACACCTCATCGTTATTTTCAATTCTTCCATTTAAGGTTTTCAAAAATTTAAAAATGCCGTGGGTATTTTCTTCAGGCAACAGACTGGACAAGGGACGAAAAAGTTTTATTCAGTTTTAATGTTTTTATAATACCCAACCATCCAAAGACTGTCCATCCAAAGACTGTCCATCCAAAGACTGTCCATCCAAAGACTTTCCATCCAAAGACTGTCCATCCAAAGACAGTAGACATAATTTCATTTAATTTCAATTTATGGTGTGGCATCGCATGTCCGATTCACAACGGTGCCATTAATACCTATGTCTCATCAAAGATTTTCTAGCTGTAGAGATGGAAATTCTCATTTAATTTATTGAGATTGTTAGTAAATGCTGTTTTATATTTAAAGATTGTTATTATTTACTCTCCGGGAATCAAAAAGAAAATAAACATTTTCATTTGATCTTGTTTACGCTAAACGTTCAGCTAGTAAAACAAGCATATTCACGTCATCTTTGATCCAAGAAAGGTGCAAAGGGTACGGTTGTAAAATTGACATGCCACTCTAGAACTGGAGGGTTAATTGAAAATAGTTCCACAGTCCGTTTAGAGTAATAAAATTTATGAAATGTTTATGAAGTAAGTGTTTATGTTTTACAAGGATAATAACATTTTTAACGACCCGACTTTGCAAATTCTTTTTTTTCATGGAATTGTTCGAAGCGTCTGAGCTAAAATATTATGACCAAATAAAGTAAAAATCTTATAAGCAACAAAGCTCTACTCTGGAACTAAAAAACTGCAGAACTTTTAAACTGCAGTAAACTCCAGAATAGGAAGACGACTTTTAAACTCAATTTATGACAGTTTCATTTCACTAAATAAAGGATTTCAGAAACTATTAGTAACACTAATAGTTTTGTAGCAACATCAAATACACTTAAGAGTTGCTTTGAAGTCGTCTTCCTAATCCACAGTTTTCTCCCTCAATATAGTAAAGACTTATAGTATCATACATAGTACTTAACTCAAGATTGTTTCAAATAAGTGACTTCACTCCTGTATGCCGATCCAATCAGGGTTTAGTCATGTGTTTGTTGTCTATTCTGAACCAATAAAAATAGTATAGCGGTAACATCTATCTCTTTATCTATCTTATTATCCAATCAGAGTTATGAATCCTTCAATCGACGCTATCAGTAAATGGAAATATTTACTTCTTCTCAGGCTTTTAACTGATAATAGCAATTTCTTGAACTAAAAACTGATTAATATGGAAAGCGTATAAGCTTCTCAATGTATTTTTCTTACAAATATTTAATGTAAATTTAATATTTTAGATAAATAAAACGCAGTTGAAGTTCCAAACTCGAAAAAAATCTGATTTAAGGGATATTTCATCCACATTCTGAACACTGAAAACAAAATGTATATTTATTTAACAGCTGTTTTCTTTTTACTTGTTGGTATTTTCAACAAATGCATTTTGAATTTATGCATTTTTGATTTCAAAAAAAAAAAGTATTGAAAAAATGCACTCAGGTGCATCTGATGAGTTGCAGTTTAAACTGCATCGGGCCTTTAGTCTGCTGCAAGTCTACTGCAGTTTTATGCAATCTCATATATGCACTTATGCAGTCTCATGCACGTCTATTGCAGGTCTCATGCAGTTCTAATGCAGTTGCAATAGAACCCCCTCCCCCACCCACCTATCACCTAAACGGTAAACTTATTGAAACTGAGACGAATTTTCTAATGGAATTGTGTACGCTCCGGAACTTTTCTAATAGATACATAACATGTTTACCTCATGTTATACCATGGCTCTACTTAGTTTAATTACTTCGACCAACTGCAACATTTAACAACTTATTTTAAATCATTTCTCATTCAGAAGATGATAATAACATATGGAGAATTTTGCTTATAAAGAAATTTGCCAGTCCCCATATCCTTCAAAGCTTATGGTGTAAACCCTTTATTATTTCAAACTTATCTTACTGATCTAACAGAAAAAGTTAGAAATACGACAAAGATATAGGTATTAGAAAAATAAGATTTTGTGACAGAGACGCAATTCCTTTTGAGCAATAATGAATCCACATCATTCGTGATTTAGGAATAAAGATATTTCAGTCCAACACCTATAACTATATGTACATATGTTAGCTATAGCAGTCCAAACGGCATGGTTAATTAGATAGGCTAAACAATTGTTTTCAAAATTCAAATATTTTTCTCAAAAATTCAAATTTTTGCTCTTCAAAATTCAAACTTTTTTTAATTTCACAAGCAACGCCGGGTACTTCAACTAGTTGTGGTATATGATGCGTCACCATTTGCCCATTTCCTGCGTCAATATATTATATTGTTGGATTAAAGTGTGGAGGTCAAGGTAAACTAAAGATTAAAGTGTGAGGGTCACGGTAAGCTAAAGATTAAAGTGTGGGAGTCACGGTAAATTAAAGAATAAAATGTGGGGGTCACGGTAAACTAAAGATTAAAGTGTGGGGGTCACGGTAAATTAAAGATTAAAGTGTGGGGGTCATGGTAAATTAAAGATTCTGGTTAATATTCCTGTAAGTTTAAATTTAGAGCCCATTTACACCAATTAAATTTAGATTTTTTTTGCAGTTTTATACTTTTTTGCTGAACTATGATTTTTTAATATTTATATTCATCTTAAAGCTTTTTTTGGATGAATTTTTTGGACGAAATTGTGAATGAGAGATCAAAATATGACTGAAAATATTTCTTATTTAGACAGGATGTACTTCGTTGTTGTTAGTTTTGCGTGGGGTCCTGCAACAATATAATATTATTGGATTAAAGTGCGGGGGTGGGATTTATACAGAAATATACTGACTCCTACTTACAACAATACAATTCAATAGTTCAGAATAAATTGAATAATTTACTGAGAAAATATTTTTGCAAATATTCAAACTAAAATATTGATTACTCATTCATCTCTCGAAGAACTAAGAATGTCCCAATAAAAAATAAAGTTCTCATCTTATTTTAGATATTTAAATTTTTAAAAGCTAATCTAAAAAAAGTTGTAAAAAAATTTGCATGTAAGGATTAAAGTTCTAAAGTTAAAGGGACTGTAAGCGAAATTTCAAGTGACCCTCCACGTAAATATGGCGATTTACAACTGTACCCTTTAAAACGTTGTCTGATCAAGAATAAATTAGGGTTTTCTCTGCAAAAGTGATTTGCACATTTCTTGCTTATTAAAAAGTGGAAAAATTCACAGAAATAAGCAATCAGAAAAACGACGTTATCTTCCACATTTTCATCAGATAAATGGTTCAAGGGTACCGTTGTAGATCGGGTATTGCTATCTTTGCATGGAGGATCACTTAAAATTACGCATACAGTCCCTTTAAGGCTTCTTAGCTAACACATCTAAATCATTTGTTACTGCAGTGGCATATGTATCAAAGAATTCTTTTATTTCTAATCTTTACAAAACTACAGTCTGCACCTACCGTGATTAAATCTTCATTGTTTAAAAAAGGATTAAAGAATGTAGATGTGCATCTCCATTGATAAAGTAGCATCTCAAATTCACAATAGTAAATCAATATTAAATGATTTAACCTAATTTTTCTATCAGAAAATTGTTTTTTTTTCGATTGTTGTTTTTCTTTGAATGACTTAAGGATTTGTACTGTACTACACAGTAGACATGTGTAAATCTCTTTTTAAGAGAAACCACAACTGAAAATAATCAGGTTTTAAAATTATAAATATTAATACATAATTGATCAGGACAAAGCGTTAAAGGATACCCTTGTGAATCGGGCATTGCCATCTTAGAATTGATGGTCACATGAAAGTACGCTTACAGTTCTGTTAAAGGTAGAAAAACGACGATATCTTCATCATTACTCAGATCAAGGTTGTTAATCGGTCAATGGACACGCCACTTTTAAAACTGAAGGGTCACTTGAATTTACGTCCAGAGTCCCTTTAAATATCTTGGTTTTCAGAACTCCCTGTAAATACGGAGACACGCTATAAAATTGGTTAAAAAATGAAGAATACTGATTTGCCTCTGTTTCAAATTTCAACAATATAATTATTTTTTTTCGGAAATCCTGAGATTTGACAGCTTCGGGTGGATTCAAAGAATTGTCCGTCAAAATCCGGACTTTTAATTTGGTCATTCTTTCGAGCCCCCCCCCCCCCCGTCGTATGCTCTAATCTCCATATTCTCTAATCTCAGTATTCTCTAATCTCTGTATTCTATAATCTCAGTATTATCTAATTTCTGTATTCTCTAATCTCTGTATTCTCTAATCTTAGTATTCTCTAATCTCAGTATTCTCTAATCTCCGTATTCTCTGTATTCTCTGATCTCTGTATTTTTTAATTTCAGTATTCTCTAATCTAAGTATTCTCTAATCTCTGTATTCTCTAATCTCTGTATTCTCTAATCTCAGTATTCTCTAATCTCAGTATTCTCTAATCTCAGTATTCTCTAATCTCCGTATTCTCTGATCTCTGTATTTTCTAATCTCAGTATTCTCTAATCTCCGTATTCTCTAATCCTCATATTCTCTAATCTCTGTATTCTCTAATCTCAGTATTCTCTAATCTAAGTATTCTCAAATCTCAGTATTCTCTAATCTCAGTATTCTCTAATCTTAATATTTTCTGATCTCAGTATTCTCTAATCTCAATATTCACTAATTTCCATATTCTCTAATCTTAGTATTCTCTAATCTCAGCATTATCTAATCTCCGAATTCTCTAATCTCCGTATTATCTTCTCTAATCTAGCTTCGTATTCTCAAGATAATATTAATCTCTGCAATTCCATCTTCGTTAATAATTAAGATATCTTTACTGTCCGTTTATATATAGTATACAATACATGTTCGATCATTCATTTCATCCATATTTTCATCTCCTAGATATGAAGAATGTAGTACATCTGATATTTTGTCTGATTTCTCTGATTAAATATTTAACCTGATGTATGCGTAGAGTGCGTGAACGGTGGTTTGCTTGGCATCTCACGGTTAAAACTTGATCTACCGTACTCTAGTTTTCACGGTCACTAAACCCAGTACACAGTGTAGAATAATGGGATTCGAACCTAATCTCAGAACAATGTAAGCTATTTAAAGATAGCATTAGTGCAGTTGATAATCTATATAATCCTCATTACGATACTCTTACATTTTCCGTTGAAGTCTCTTTATCATAAACAGAAACTTTGTTGCCAGGGCGCCGCCAATGAGAACGTTGGCGCCATGGCGCCTAGATTAGGACCCAAGTGTATAAATTTTGGGGGTTCGTTAATTTAGCTCATTCCCAAGCAGTGCCTTCTGCCTGCCGCATTTACACACAGGGACAATATGAAGCTGGTAAGCAAAAATAATCTCAACCAAAAATCATTATTTTATAAGAATTATTAGAGAGGTTTAACACTATTTGTATTCAGGTTCTACTAAGTAGTTTAGTGATCGCGTCTGCTCTGGCAGCTCCTCCGGCCAATAACTTTGGCACCTCCGTCAAGTTTGGCCGACGTGGCCGGCAGGTTGAGAACTTTAACGGACAGGCCGTGAGAAACGGAGCTAAAGTTCGGAAAGTTCTCCGCAAAGGTAGACAGTTCCTACCCGGTCTAGCAGTTCCAGGTCCCGTTCTTCAACCCATTCAACAACAATTCAGGGCTGCTCCTCTTCAGTTTGCTGCTCCTGCTCCTCTTCAGTTTGCTGCTCCTCTTCAGTTTAATGCTCCTGCTCCTGTTCAATTTGCCCCTGCTCCACTTCAATTTGCAGCTCCTGCTCCCCTCCCTCCACCACCTACAACTTTTGTCGTTCGCCAACAAAATATCCCAGCCGCCCCTACTCCTGCATCCCTGCCAGTAATTGCCCCTGAGCGCTCTGTTGCCCCCACCCTTGAATATGGAGCCCCTGCTACAGTTGCTCCTGAGGTCCGCGCCCCTGCTGGTGGTTATGGAGCCCCCGCAGAGGAGATTGTGGAGCTGAAAGATAGCTACCTTCCTTCAGAACCTGAAATTGTTGAAGTAGTTGAGCTGAAAGACAGCTACCTTCCTTCGGAGCCTGAAGCTGCACAGTTTGTTGCTGCTCCGGCTCAACCTGAGGTTATTGCAGTTCGTGACAGCTACTCAGCTGCTTCTAATGATGTTGTTGAGCTCCGTGACAGTTACTCTGCTGCTCAACCAGCTGTTGTTGCAGTGAGAGCTGAGCCCACCTACTCTGTCCCAAGAACCATCGCCAATGTCAAATCTGACATTGCTCTGGCAAAACCCATTGCCATTGTCAGGAGCACATACAATCCTCCCGCAGAAACCTCAGTTTTTGATTATTCTTTCGAATCTGAAAACGGTATCAAACAGGAAGCTACTGGTGTCATGAAAACCGTTGATGATAATGAAGTATCTGTGATGCAAGGCTCTTACTCCTATATCGGAGCTGATGGTCTAGATTATCTAGTTGAATGGTATGCTGATGAGACAGGATTCCACGCCACAGCTCCTCATCTTCCCCAATCTGTTGTGCCCGACCATCCCGAGGTGGCTGCTGCTGTCCGCGCTCAAATTGCCTTTGCCGCTGAGCAGGATGCTGCTGCTGCAGCTTCTGGTCGATCAACGTCCTACGCTGCTCCTGGAGATGATCTTGGCCAGTATAATCCCCGTGATGATCTTGGACAATATGATCCTCTGGCCTCCTACAACTAAACAATGTGAATATTGAAACCATGGCATTATTCTTCTTGTCTTCCTGGATATATAAATCTGGAAAACTGATTTTAAGGATCACTGAGTTAAATTGAGCACTGATTGCATTATTTATTAATTATTTATTACAAATATACATTTAAGCAAACATAAAATTAATCTTTTTATAAATATAGTTTCTTATAGAGCTGGTTTAGAGATAGAAAGAAGATATGAAGAAGATACTTATTTGTAACCAGGGCAGAGGGGGGGGGNGGGGAGTGGTTGGTGAATTAAATAATTAATTTTAACACTTTTGGACCTTCAAATGACAAAATACTATTTGAAAAAATTATCTATTATTTTAATAACGAATTTTGACTTTTCCAGAATTTCCTTGTATTTGTTATGACAATCATGAAAAATTGTAAATTTAATTTTCAGAGGACTATTATTTTAATAACGAATTTTGACTTTTCCAGAATTTCCTTGTATTTGTTATGACAATCATGAAAAATTGTAAATGTAATTTTCAGAGGAAACATCAAAAAAGACATCAAAGAGTTGCTAATCAGTAAACATATCTATATATCATAGAGAAATATACATGACATTGGTCATTTTAATAATTTTGCCTTCAGCGCACTTGCGAACGTTTACTCTATTCGATACTAAAAAAAACCGCCAGAGAGAATATTCCACAAATAGGGTTGGTCACCTAAACTGGGATAGTTTAAATCTTTGTCTTTTGATCTGATTTATTAAAAAATATAGATTCGTAATGATCAAAGTATATTTGATCATCCGTTTTCTTTAAACGTTTTCAGAATTTGTTCTTAAATCATTAATAATGAAAAATTTTATGAGATAACTATTCCGATCTTCAAAAAAAGTATCAAAATTAAAAAGTATATTATTAAATACTTTTTAAAAGATTCAAAATGTATTTAAAACCTGAGATTTTTAGATATTAAACGAAACAAATAGAGAATATTTGAAACAAATAATAAGTCAAATTAGATTGTAAATAGCTGTGTGAATTTGAGGTTTTCATGTAAAAAGCAATCTTGAGCTTTTCACAGAATTCAAAAAAATATGAAAAAGCTGAGATTTTTAGGTTTTCTGACAGACCAAGAAAAAAATTAGAGTGATGAGGTTTTGAGGTTTCCATAAAACATTGGGATTCCATTTATAAAGGCAGTGATTAACCCGCCTCAGGCCAAATTTAGGTTGTATAGTGTGTATACCCACTGTCTTTAGGTGTATATTATTTTGTGTAAACTGACCATAGCTCAGGGGCCGTTATTTTGTCAATTCCTAAAACAAATTTTTTTTTAAATGTTGATATTAAATATTTTAAAATATATCAATGTTTATTTTGTGCGTAAATATTTTCCCCTGTTGGGTGATCCTCGGAGCGATGTAAACATCTTTTATTAGTTTAAAATTTTGTTCCGATTCCATCTTAAATTCAATTTTATTTTCAAATCTAAAATTATAATTCAATCCATACCTGAGACGCACACACAGACTGATTTTCAGTTTATGTAGGTATGTTTGTTGTTAATGTTATAGATCTCGTTTTTTATCTTTAGAATTCATCTTTAATTTGTCAAACAAAGACGTATGTTGATTAATTGACACTNAGTCCATGTTATTTGAGAATTGTAAAAAAACGTTTCTTCTGTTGAGTTCAACAACAGGTGAAATATTACAATCGACTTTCCGCTCTATTTTAAAATTGTACACCTTAAAAATGTCTCATTAGTATTAAAAGAATCCTAAAGTTTGTCTCTACAACATTAATTTCAGCTCAACTACCATGTCTAGCCGGTCTGTCCCTATAAGCATGAATTACATATAATTTTTTTCTCTCATTAAACTATTTCTTTTCATTTGCGGGTTCTCTGCGACAATGACTTGCGTGAGTCAGAAAAACGACGATATCTTCCTCACTTTGATCAGATTACGGTTTCAAGGTACAGTTGTAAATCGGGCATTGACATCTTTGCATGGAGGTTCACTAAAAAAAACGCTTTCAGTCCCTTTAAAGGCAATCAAAAATCACATTGTGTTGGTGTTCTTTCGGTTTTAAAGTGCAAAAAAAAAATTCTGAGGATCATTGAAAATAGAGAATAAGAATAATTCAATTGTTTAGAATCAAATATTGTTGAAGTTAATCTCTGCAGTATTGAAATATATAGATTCATATTAATATAATTCTGATCTTTAATTAAACAAAAACACGATTAAGATACTCTTCTCATTTTAGTGAAATTTCGTCTTATCTTCTATCTTCATCTTATCTTCTCTTTAATTCTACCCCTTTTCTAGACACTGAGATATAGTCCTGTTGTAGTCCTAGTCATATACATTTTTGTAGTCCTAGTCATATACATTTTCGTAGTCGTCGTCATATACATTTTTGTAGTCCTAGTCATATACGTTTTTGTATATCATTTTTGAGTTGCAATGGGCTTGTTTCTGGCTGAAGTTTAAAGGGAGTTATTGCCAAATTACTGCTCGTGATAGCGTTCATATCTCCTATCTGGGGTTATTTCCTTTTAATTAAAACTTCCAAAATTTATAAACCTTTATAATGTAAGTTTTCTTTTTTTAAACTTGGCATTATTTAACTCAAAGAGAAAATTTAAAGGAAAAATTAATAAAATTCATTCGGGTCAAAATTGGCATAATTTGAGAAAAGGAAGTCATTAGAATTTTGAAATTTGAATTTTGAGTGTAAAACTTATCAGATTTTTGTGGAATCTTGTAAAACTCCAAAACATTCAAAGATATTATTTAGGAAGCACGCTGTAGAATAAGCCGAAAACTGTTACCTATAAGTCCACTTTAAAAACAACTCTGTTTAGTTTTCGTTGTTAAATCTCGATGAATGTGTGGAAACCAATTTTGTGTTTGCGCTCAAAGAAAGAACTTAAAGCTGCCATCTTAATTTTATAATGTATTATATGTTTACAGTTTAAGATAAAGTTTTTATACTTTTGTGTTGAAATTTTTAATCCTGAAAGCGCATGATCTCGATATCAAATGCGGCACTTTTAAATTCTAGAATCAAGTTTTCCGTGCAAGGTTTAGATATCACGAGATATCGAAGTTAGATTAAATTAATCCGTAGATTTGCTAAAGATGGAAATCATTGCTTGATCCAAAGGTTGCAAGCTCTCGCGGAAAAATCAATGACAGTTTTTCCAACTAGTTCTTTAAAACTGAAGCTGAGAACAATTGCTTTATAGCTATGATATATTTACAAGTCTACGACTACAAAAAGTACAATTGAGTAAGGTTAAATACAAATCCAAGGCATTGCGACACTTTAAAGATGACCCAGACTTTTCATAGTAGCCGGCATTTACATGCCAGATATTCTCATAACAAGAGTTCTGACTTCTAATAAGATATTCTTCTCATTTCCTGCAGTGAAAATGTTCAAATTATTTTCCGGGTTTGTGTTGTATAACGTGGTAATAATAATTCCGTTATAATTATATATAAATATATTGTTTAAAGGTATTTTTTTCTATATCATGTTATAATTTTGAAACGGCTGGAAGTGCCGGAAATTTGGTTTAGCCGTTTCGTCAAATGTAAAAATTGAAAATATGAGCAAAAATAATATGACATGAATGATTCTGCATAAAGAAACATCTGAATACAATCAAATGTCGTAGACCTTAGATATTTCATACCATAAATTCTGTTAGATCCAAAAATCAAAGTTTGAAAAAAATGGTCACAACATCAGATAAAAGGATAAGAAAACAATTACGTATGTGACCAAATATCAGTTTAACGAATAAAGAGTGGTTTGACAATTATTAAGATTATGATGCAAGCATGCAAGTAACTGTATAAAAAATAAGGATTTTCACATTGAACTTGAAGTTTGGTTGCATATGAACTTGCATTATGCACTTTCCACTAGACGTGCATCGAAAATGCATTAAAGTTCATTTAAATATGGGTTAACTGCAGCCTAGTGCAAGTCTAACTGCAGTCTAGTGCAAGTCTAACTGCAGCCTAGTGCATATATGAGTTTAACTGTAGTTAAGATGCAGTTATTCAATTTCAGGGTAGTTTCAGTCTTGCTGCAGTATCAAAGAATTTTAACTGCAAACTACGACTTCTGTTAAGATGCAGTTTAACTGTGTAGTATTATGTATACATGAGCGTGTGGTATATTGTATTCAAGGTGTATGTGTGGTATATTGTATTTAAGTGTGTATGTGTGGTATATTGTATTCTAGTGTTTTTGTGTGGTATATTTTATTCAAGTGTGTATGTGTGGTATATTGTATTCAAGGTGTATGTGTGGTATATTGTATTCAAGTGTGTATGTGTGGTATATTGTATTGGGGTGTGCGTGGTATATGGTATTCAAGTGTTTGTGTGTAGTATACTATATTCAAGTACTTGTGTTCGGTATATTGTATTCAAGCGTTTGTGTGTGTGGTATATTGTATTGGGCCTCATGTGTGTGTGTGTGGTATATTGTATTCAAAAGTATGTGTGCGGTACCATGAAATATAAATGTATGGGGTTCAGAAGACGAATGTGCGTATCATCTTTAATTTTATCTATTCGACGTATTTGGTCCTAAAATGATAGAGTTTGTCCAAAATGTGAAATATACTTTTTGTAAAAGTAGTGGAGTATGGGGTCAACTTTAACCCTGTAAGGGTCAAACATGGAGGGGGTGGGGGGATAATTTTTCAGTATTTTTAATAAAAATTAATAATAAATAAATTCAGTTTAGTTTTTTTCTTGTTTTCTCATGAAGTTAAATCGTAAGATATCCTTGTTGGGATCATCCTGACTTATCTTAATACAAATCTTACACTTTACCCTGGATCAACTAGTTCATGCACGTTACCCAGCAAATTGTAAAACTGTTTGTCCGTGCAGTTGTGTGTCTGTTAATCGTTAACAGGCATTCATAGCTAACATAATTACTTAATTACATGTTACACCCCCCCCCC
>NW_019396308.1:92771-169833 GCF_000591075.1 Eurytemora carolleeae | reverse complement strand
CCTACTCCCTACTCCCTACTCCCTACTCCCTACTCCCTACTCCCTACTCCCTACTCCCTACTTCCTACTCCCTACTCCCTACTCCCTACTCCCTACTATTTGATTAACTATCAATAAAGATTGCAAAAACTATGTCCTCCATATAAACAATGGAATCCTGTATTTGCGGAATAAATACTGAGTTCAAGTTGAATCATTAATCTTCAATTGTTTCTCCATCTTAATATCTGGATAAATACTAAACTATATTTTCCTCTTTACATTCAGGAAATACAAGACCTGTAGCTCGACATATTTCCAAGCTACCTTCCAGTCATAAAGTACATAGCATGTCCTATTTACATTGGTACCCTTATTATGCAACAATGAAAATTATGCCGTTATTTCTCTATTTGGAAAAGTTTTCAATTCTGACAGTTTCCTCCTTTCTTTTCTACTGCATAAAATTCGCAAATTAAAATGACCAATTTTAAGCCAGAAAATGGAAGAAAACTCCATCAGTTTAGTTTAAACAACTGTTAAAAGGGTACCGTTGAAAATCGGACATGTCACTTTTTTTAATGAACAGCTATACTTGATTTTTAGGATGTGACGAATAATGATGTGTGTGTGACACATGTTTCTATATCTGATTTTTAAGTGCTTTTAAAATTCTATACAACGACTTTGTTAATTTATGAAAAAGATTATTCAATTTAATTTTGAAGTTCCGACCGTGCTAAATTTTAGCCGTCCCAATTCCCTTTACGACAGATTTTTTAATTCTGCCTGTTCAATTTTGTAAACATTGTTAAAGGTTGCGATAAGTATGAGTATAGTTAGTAAACCTGACACCATTTGCTGTTACAAAAAGATTTTTTAATTTTCAAATAATTATCTGGCAATTATGATTCTCTGCGATAAGAAAAAGATTGCCGCTTTAATAACTTGAACAATTTACGAACATAGCTGTGTGTGTGCGTGCGAGCGTCTGTGTGTGCGTGCGTCAAAATCAAAATTTAAGGGCGCGTTACAGATTTTATATGTAAAAAGGAATTGAGTCTTTTCCTTAAATCCTGATTTTTTAATCTTTATCTTTGCAACCAAATGTCGTAGATCTTGAATAGAAAAACTATGAATTATGTTGAATTAAAAAAGTTCGAAATATCAAAGGTTTACACCATTAGGTTGAAAATATATAGGGATTAGCAAATTTGAGTTTAGGGCAAAGGCTTTATTGTCGTTGTATTCTATAGTTTCATGGGTATTCAGCTGTAAGACGTCCGAAATTTGTTAATTAAATTACTATTCAAGTTTTATTTGATGTTTTGTAGTTTGGACGATTTATGAAGAAGATTTGGTCTTGTTTTTACTGATAAAATGTATATTTGGAATCAAAGGTATCCATATATCTACACCTAGTGTTAAACATTGTCCATAACATAGTTCTGTCACAAGGTACCGAATAATAATGATAAAGTGAGTAGTCTGATTATAGACAACCTGGGTCAAATACTAGACAAACATTAAATATGATTGAACAGAGGAGCAACCGAGATTAGCGGGGAGCAAATCATATCAAATTAGAGCAGAATTGAATAGAAATAGCGGGACAGAATAAAGCAAATCAGAGAAGAGCAGAGCAGAAAAGAGCAGAGCAGAAAAGAGCAGAGCAGAAAAGAGCAGAACAAAGCAGAATAGAGCAAAATACAGCAGAATAGAGAAGAATAGAGCAGAATGAAGCAGGAAAGAGCAGAATAGAGCAGCTAAAAAGCATTAAAGCAGAAAAGATTGGAAAAGAGCAGAGTAAAGCAGAATAGAGTGATAGAGGAGAAAAGAGCAGAATATAAAAAAGGAGAATTTATTTCGTCAAAAAGGTTTTCTGAAAACAATAGATTCTCATTCTTAAAGACTTAGGAAAAAAATTGAAATAAATGTTTTTATAAGTTGTGTTGAGAACGTTTTTAACCAATTCAGATTTTTACAGCAAAATAGGTTGTGCTACGCCCATGCTGTTATTTAATATAATTATTAATCAACTGTATTGATGAACTAAGTAATTATTACATTATTACATTTTTATATATTCATATATTATAGAAATATCTTCGAAATTTTTTACAAATATTTATTAAATATGCTAAAAAATGTACCTTAAAAACTAGGTCTAGATTATGATTATTTTTACTATATTAAAATATTTTATTATTGCAGACTTTAAATCTTTAAAGCTTCGAGTTTTTAAATTATAAAATCTTTAAAGACCTGAACTTTAATAGCAAATTTATTATAATCAACCCTTTACAGATATTTAATAATCATAGAAAGGATCTTAGCACACTAATAATCTTTATTGACTTATTGACTTATTGTAATAACATACTTTTTAAAGATTCTATCTTTATTTAGGGATATAAAAGCTAAACGGTACAATTTTTATTTCTTAAGCTTAAAACTATTTCATAATGGTACTTTCCCAAAGGCATTTTCCCAGGTGCGATTTCAAAAGTAACAATTTCCTATGTGGCAATTTCCCAAAGTTTAGGTTAGAGGCACCGCAGGCTGCAATTGGGGCCGAGTACTGCGGCTCGGATAGGCTAGTGGGCCTAGCCCTGCGGTTAGAACAGGCCAGGGGGATGAGCGCTTTGGCTAGGACAGACTTGAGAAGTTGGCGCCTAGGAAATTTACCATTTTGGAAGTTGCCTCTTGAGAAGTTGGTGCTTTGGGAAAGTACCTAACTTCGATTACAATGCAGACTAGAGTATAAAAAACTATTTTCTTCTCTGAATTCTTTTTAAACTAGATGACTATTGACTGTATTATGTATTTTTTTATCCTAGACTAAAGTTTTGGAGCAGTCACTTGATCAATAGCATCTGTATCTGTAAAATCTATTATAGGAATATTCTTGGTTTTGGTGGCAGAAGCAGAGAAGTCAGGAAGATCATTTCGCTAAACAAAATTAAATAATGATTAATCAATATTAAACTAAACAAAGACCAATCAATCAATTGAAAAGTTTAAATCAGTAGTTAAAAAAATAAACATTTGTCACATGCCAAAACATTAAAATATCTATTATTTTAGCCCTTTCTCTGCTTGAAATCAAAACAGATCAAATAAAGTTCTTATAATGCATTAAATTGATTTTTTACCTCACTGTTAAAGGTAGAAGCAGGTTGGACAGAGTTATTCTTTTCTGAAGTACGTTGTACCGGAAATGGTTGCTTAGAAGCCGCTGGAGAGGCACGTTGTTCTGGAAGTGGTTGTTGTGAAACCTCTGAAGAGATACGTTGTGCAGGGAGTGGTTGTTGGGAAGCCCCTGGGGAACTACGTTCTGGGAACTTAATATCTGGAGTCAATAGGCCATCTGGTGGGGACGGTAAATGGGCTCCAGTAGGCTGGAATCCATTCTCATCTGCTATCCAGTCAACTAAAAAATAGATTGAAGAGCATAGGTCTAATTCTCAAGCGAAATTTTTTTAAAGCATAATCCAGACGTATAAACACCTTCATATGTAACCCCATCAGGACCAACATAGGAATATGATCCACTCATTACAACCCCTTCTTCATCTCCAATCTGCTTGATCTCTCCTCTAATAAATGATCAAGAATAAAAGATTAAAGAATCACAATCATAACATAGTTCTACATCCTTTCCATCTACATGACAGTTGAGATGTAATATTTATCAAATATTACCTTTGTGTTTAGGGTTACCTTGCTGATTGTTGAATACCATTTCCAGTGATGTACGAATAAGAGAAGGAAGGCAGAGGACCTTCAAAATGATTGTAAATGATTGGAACTTGACCTTCAGGAGTAAGTGTCGAAGGAACATTAGGTTTAGCTGGTGATTTATAAGCATCAGTGTTTCCAGTAGTAGTGGTGGGAGAATACTTTTTTGGAGGAATAACAGGGTAATGGTGATTACCATAGTAGCCATAAGGATGCTTAGGATAACCATAGTTAGGATATCCACCATAGCCTCCATATGGAAACTTTCCTGGATATTGGGGTAAATAGTATTTGGGATCCCTTGCCAGTCTCACATTTTCCTCAGACTCAAGCTCCTCAAATAGTCCACCCTTGAACCGAGCAGCATACTTCTCTGGAAAAGAATTTCCTTTGATGCATTTATAGAGAGGTCCTTGAGACTACCTGCTGCTGGTTCAAATCCTGTATCACCAATTCAAAACTCATGTACGTTCAACTTTGAATCATTAATTCAAGATTTCAACCAGCGGTAGGTAGTTCATTTACCAAGCTCAAATTCATATTAACTTTGAATCAGTGATTTGAATTTGAACCAACATTAACCTAGAACCCTAGCTGGTGAAATAGCAATTAAAAGTTTAAGTACCTGCATCCATCCGCTCAATGATCTTCTGACGGTAGTCCTCTGAGAGAGGTTTTTCCATGTCAACTCTAACAGAATCCTTTAGATCATCTGATACAATTGGATGAAGAGGTATCCAGTTATTTGATCCTGAATTCTCATCTTGAGCTACTGATCTCCAGTCTATCTGGTTGTTGGCGGCCTTGAGTTTTAGGTTTGATCTATGCTCCTTCAATAGTTTCTCTGCCTCTAGTAACTCCTTTCTTTTCTTTAGTATATGCCAATCCACATTGTGGGCGTTCTTGTGTACACTCTTTGCAGAGTCCACGTGGTGAGAATGTTTGTGTACACTCTTAGAGTCCACATGGTGAGTATCCTTGTGTACACCAGTGTCCCAAGTTACATTTTCCATGTTCTTGTGTACACTTGAACCCTGAGGGTCGGATCTTGGTTCTCTTGGTCGCTCTGCCAGGACGTTTGATTGAAGCGAGGTATAACAACATGTCACCTGAAACAGGAAGCAAGTATTAAAATTTGCATTTTTTGCTTTAAATTAATTTTGACAGTTTTTTACATCAATTATTCAATATTTATGGTTAGCGGAAATATTACAAATGACTGACTTTTACAAGACATAATTTAATATTAATAATAAAATATTTTTTTAGTCACATGAATTGAATTGGCCATGAAAAGGGTTCTATGTTTTCTTAAAACCTATGTTTATTTTCGAAATTCCGAAACGTCTTCTCTTCTGTACTCCTAGAATCATCAAGAATTTTTGGTTGATGGAAAAAATTTAATCAGAAAAACAATATGGAACTTTTGGCATGTAAACTAGCTGCATAAGCTCGAATTTTCAAAGTTGTCGGATCTTGGCAAGATTCCGCCGGTTAGGAAACCCGCCGGTTGCGGGGTGCAATTTACCCAAGTTTCTCTACAATTTATGATCAAACCAAAGTAACTTCTGACTTGTAAATGAACAAGGGCGGATTTCAAGATTTTAGTGAGGGGGGTACTAAATTTATTTCGGAACAAAAAAATACAGAATTAGGAACAAAAAGACGTGCTGCAGTCGAAAGTTTTTTTTAAGACAGATAATTTTACTATTTTGCACTAGATTTTCTTTCCCTTAAGTGCTATTGAGAAGCTATTATGATATCTCATGGGGGGGGGGGCTACGCACCCCCTGAATCCGTCAAGGGGTGCGAAGGTCCTGCCGCCCCGCCCCGGTATCCGCCCTTGTTAAAATGAAAATAAAGATTTACACATCTTCAATATTAATGCTATTGTTGTTTGAACTTTCTGAAAAATATCTATTTCAATTATTTTCCCACCACTTTTTAAAGAAACATAAAATGATAAAAGTATTGAAGCACTGATCAAAATAACAAGAAGCTTGTTGTGTAGAAATATTTCTTTTTTTAAATGTTTTAATCAAACTTATCAATAAAAAAATCTGGAATGAAATAATCAATGGCATCTTGTAAAGCAATATTTGATAAACCAGACTATAGATTCATTCTCGGTTTAATTGGATAAACTCTAACTGACTCTAAACTGATAAAATTCTTTGAAATTCTCGTTAAAATCCAAATATTCTTCAAAATTCTAGTTTTGTGAGAGGGGTTGATTATGTGGACTCTGAAAAGGGAGGAAGAGGGCTTAAATTCTGATTAAAATATTTCTGCGTGGGTGTACTATGAAGACAGCTTGTACCAGCCTATCTACACATTATCAAAACAGAACAATATTTGTAAACAAACAAAGAAAGATTTTAGATTTGATTTGATACAATACAATGATAAATAAGGACAAGGAAATAATATTCTCATGCATTTATCAATTGAAGATTTATAATATGAGTATACATACATTTTATAAAAAAAGCTTAGATAGTTTAAAATGTTTTTTGAATATAAAATCTAGAATTTAAATCTTATAATGAAGGGACTAAAACGTAATTTTAAGTAACCTTTCATGGCAAGATGGCAATGCCGGATTAGAAATACCCTTAAGATTTGCCTGATCAAGTGTTAATTATATATATATATATATATATATATTAAATATATAAATAATAAATATTGTATATCAATGTTTATAATTTTACAAATTGTTTATTTTCAAGGGAGGTTTCTTTTAAAAAGTTATTTGCACATTTGTACTGCATGAAAATATATTGGATTTACCAGAAATAAACACTGTCAAACCTTGAGAAACGACTATATCTTCTACTTTATTGATCAGGAAAAGTTTTCAAGGGTACCGTTGTGAATCGGGAATTCTAAAATTTGCATAGAGGCCCGAAGGCCTTTTTAAATTACGCTTACAATCCCATTAAATAGGAAGTTACAACTTAAAGTGAAGGCCTGAGAAGCACTGCGTTTGTTTACAATACTCGAAAACTGTAGTACACTTAATTTGTCAACAAGGCTAATTAATAGGATAGTAGGGACACAACCGTTACCTTTATTTCATGCAATCCGCCCCTGACATTTTGGATAATTTTTAGTTTTTTTAAAGTT
Source organism: Eurytemora carolleeae (assembly GCF_000591075.1). Taxonomy (NCBI): domain Eukaryota; kingdom Metazoa; phylum Arthropoda; class Copepoda; order Calanoida; family Temoridae; genus Eurytemora; species Eurytemora carolleeae. Next base: position 162,984 of record NW_019396308.1, on the reverse strand, counting down.
TTCATCAAAATAAGCAGCCAACGTTTATCTTCAAGTTTTATATGATTAATCTGTTTAGAATCCTTTTATAGGATTAATCTTTTTAAAATCCTTTGATATGATTAATCCGTTTAAAATCCTTTTATATGATTAATCTGTTTAAAATCCTTTTATAGGATTAATCTTTTTAAAATCCTTTGATATGATTAATCCGTTTAAAATCCTTTTATATGATTAATCTGTTTAAAATCCTTTGATATGATTAATCTGTTTAAAATCCTTTAATGTGATTAATCTGTTTAAAATCCTTTAATATGATTAATCTGTTTAGAATCCTTTTATATGATTAATCTGTTTAAAATCCTTTAATATGATTAATCTGTTTAAAATTCTTTAATATGATTAATCTGTTTAAAATCCTTTAATGTGATTAATCTGTTTAAAATCCTTTAATATGATTAATCTGTTTATTTAATATGATTAATCTGTTTAAAATCCTTTAATATGATTAATCTGTTTAAAAATGTTTAATATGATTAATCTGTTTAAAATCCTGTATAAAAACATGAAGTATAATATTCAAGCTAAGCGTGAAGATTGCAAAATAGATAATTTCACTTGCTCTTTAATTTGTTTCGTCCTACTCGTCCTACAACCTGTAATTAGTGAATTATATGACCTTGAATTCACACTCACCAGGAAATAAATTTTTAAATCTTTTTTTCTTCTCCAGGACGTTGATTTAGAAAATGTTTTTTTTGCGAATTAATTAATATTTTTCTTCCGAACGCAAGAAGCTATACACAACTTTTTATACATTTAAAGGAACTGTAAAGGAAAAATGAAAGGGAGGATAGGATGAAACCTAATAATCTCTGCCATTGGCTGAAGTGCTGGTGACGTGATACGGACTATACGGACCATATGTAATGTAATTATATTATCAATTAGATCTATTAAAAAAGCAAAATAAAAATCAAAAAATTATTATAGGAGCGAACCTGAGATTCTCAGGCTCCTGGGGGATATCCTCTTTTTTTAGATTGTTGCGTATTTGTTGATTATTATCTGTTTAATACTACAACTTGTACACAAAATTGCATGTATATATGAATTTTCGTATAAATTTGACACAGTTTTCTATCAATTTCTCGAGGCAAGAACATCAGATATATGTATTATAGGTATCGTTAAACTTCTGAGATTCTCAGGTTTCATCCCATACCTCCTTTCATTTTTCCGTAAGAGACCTTTTAAGAATATCAATAGAACCAAGTTTTGTTTGGAAATCAGAATATTCTCCTTATAAGTGGACCAACTCAACTTAATTATTTTAACCAAGCTTTCAGCGTTATTGATCAGATAAAGGATTCAAGGGTACCATTGGGAATCGGGCGCTGTCATCTTTACATTGAGGGTTACTTAATATTATACCAACAATCTCTTTAATTTTACACCCACAGTCTCTTTAATATTACACCAAAAGTCTCTTTAATATTACGCCAACAGTCTCTTTAATATTTCACCAACAGTCTCTTTAATATTACACCAACAGTCTCTTTAATATTACACCAACAGTCTCTTTAATATTACGCCAAGAGTCTCTTTAATATTACGCCAACAGTCTCTTTAATATTACACCAACGGTCCCTTTAATATTACGCCAACAGTCCCTTTAATTATTTATTTTAAATGAATCTCTGTAGTGTAAATTCTAGATCCAAGGACCAACTCATCTATTGTCATTAGAGAACTCGTAAATTTACAGATAGACAGATAGATACATATAATTATATAATATATATATATATTTGTATATATATATGTATAACTATATTTATAAAGTAGTAATCTCGGTTGGCCTGTTCGTTTGTTTGTTTGTTTGTGTTTCTGATCATAGCTCAGACACCTCGATTTGTCTCAAAATTTGATCGGGGAACTCAGTATAAGTTAGAACCCCGGGAATGTTATTAAAATGAGTTAACTTTTAAATATTTTTCCATGCAAATCTTGGTTCCCAAGCTAGTATGTAAAATTGTACAATGGTAAATAAAGTTAAACAAACACCTTTATTTATTTATATTTGAAAAAGTTAAGATGCCTTAATTCCCAAGCATGGCCATTAATATAATAAGAATTATTTATAGCAAAGAGTATTTTTCACAAAATTGTATGAATCTGCCAACCATTGAACGGTCAGAATATTCTAACTTTATATCTCCCTTGGCTGAAAGTTTTATGATAAATTGAAATAGATATATAGAAGTATTTAAAGGAACTGAGTTTTCAAACTTAGATTTTCAATCCTCATATCTTTGAAACCCAATGTCATAAATCTTTGATATTTTAGGCTATAAATTCTGTTAGATCAAATAGTTAAAGTCTGAATTATGAAATGTTACCCTATCTGGTTGCAAATATATAAGGGATTTGAAGTTTTGATATGGGGGGAAAACTTTCTTCCTGTCTGGAAGAAATATCGACATTAATAAACTCAATGGGTGACACAAAAACCCTTAAATGGAATGATTAAAAAAAAAATTTGTACCTTCCACATATTACGAAAACATTAACAATAAAATGTGCTAAATTGTGATGAACCTTATCATCTTTTATTTGTTTTATTATCAATATCACAGCATAAAATTGAATCAATGTTGAATACTCATTAAAAAGTTATCCATATTATAATTATGAATATTACTATTATTTGCATTATCATGTTTATTATTATCATTTTTATTATTTGTACTATTATTTTTATTGCTATTATTGAAATAATTAGTATCAATGTTATTATTTTCATTATAATTTTTATGACATTAAAATCTATGTTATTAGAACTTTAATTAATTTCATTATTGTCAAAACATTTTGGATATTTTTTATTTTGTTAAAAAAAATTTATGTTTTCTTCAGGTTATAATAAAATGGAATTAATATCAAAATTATGTTTTCTTCAGGTTATAATAAAATGAAATTAATATTAAAATTATGTTTTCTTCAGGTTTTAATAAAATGAAATTAATATTAAAATTTATATTTTCTTCAGGTTATAATAAAATGCAATTAATATCAAAATTATGTTTTCTTCAGGTTTTAATAAAATGAAATTAATATTAAACTTATGTTTTCTTCAGGTTATAATAAAATAAAATTGATATTAAAATTTATGTTTTCTTCAGGTTATAATAAAATGAAATTAATAATAAAATTATGTTTTCTTCAGGTTTTAATAAAAGGAAATTAATATTAAAATTATGTTTTCTTCAGGTTTTAATAAAATGAAATTAATATCAAAATTATGTTTTCTTCAGCTTTTAATAAAATGGAATTAATATTAAAATTATGTTTTCTTCAGGTTTTAATAAAATGAAATTAATGTTAAAATTATAAAGATATAAACTTACAAGTATGACAGCTAGAGGTGTACGAAGCATGGCTGCGTGAATACAACTAGAATTCACCCCCCTCACTGTACGGGGTCCCCCCTCTTCCGTAATGGTATTAACAGAAATGAAGAGACATGAATTATTTTCTGCGTATAAAGCAAAATATATATCAAACACGAAACTGTGTTGATATGGCGTTAAAACACTAAAACCACAGCATTTGATTTTGTCTCAAATTATAAGAATTTGTCTCCAACTATTGAAAACATATTATACAAGAACTTGAAGACGCCATTTTATCAAGGTTATGTGTATTATATGTTAAACCCATGATCACATGGACTTTTTAAAATCATAACTTGTTCTCTCTCTATTCTACGGTTTAATGGGTCTCACTACATCTATATATATATATAAAGATGTAATCTCTGTTTGTCTGTTTGTTTGTTTGTTCGATCATAACTCAGGAACCCCTATACCCATTTGCCTGAAATTTTGATTTGTGAATGTTCTTAGCTCGGTTGAAATTCTGAGTTGAGTGGGTCGACTTTCATTTCGAAAATTTAGTCCCGGTAAAATCGAACACGTGCGGGTAAACGGCTAGTTGAAAAATAAATTTGTCCAAATTGTGTTATTCCTCAAGTATTTAAATAAAACAAATTAAATCAAATTTATGCGACATTACTGCTACGACTTTATGACATAGTAGTAGAGGTGATCAATATTGGAATTGAGCCAACCGCCTACCGGGGGTTGCTGCGTTTTCACTTAAAAAAATATTGCAAATCAGAAAAAAATTTCAAAATCGTCCAAAGGGTTGCGATTTGACGATTTAATATCACCACAAAAAAAAATTATTTTTTATTTTCATGTTATACATCGTTTTCTTGGAAATTTTATGCTGAATGCAAATCTGAACGGCTTTTTAAAAAATTTAAAATTGAGTAAGTTAGAGCTAAAAAACTCATAAAAAACATTAACAAGTTTTAAAAAACCGGAATTTAGTACCGTTATTTGGCCATAACTTGTTTAGAATTTAATATTTTAAAAAATGGTTTTTAAATCTGAATTCAGCATGAAATATCCAAGAAAATGATGTATCATGTTTAGTTTTTTGAAATATTTTTTTAGGCCTTACGCGATTTCTCCAATATTAAATTGTCAATTCGCAACCCTATGGACGATTTTGAATTTTGTTTCATTACAATATTTTTTAAAGTAAAAATGAAGTGACCTCAGGTATCAATCACCCTTATACCTAGTAGTTCCTCTATTTTGGATTTTCCGCACAATTACAAGAAAGGTTAATTTATCCGATTATTCAAAACACTTTTGTTCTTCTCAATATCTCTTCAACAAAATTGATTTATGTTTGAACACATTTAAGATTTCATTAGTTTGACGTGGGATTTTCCTTAAATATTAGGATAACGTGATTTTCCATACGTCTACGCTGCAGTACGATCTGCAGGTTGAACTTTGACAAATTATAAAGAACTTTCAAGTTTTTACTCAACTTTAGTAAATAATGAAGATATACAGCGACCTACGCAATTTGCGTAGTTTAACTTACTTTGCGTAATTAGATAATTGCGTCAGGCAACGTGTCAGATGTCTACGCTAGCATGAATTTCTTTGTATTGTTAATTTTGACATCGATATCATGAACATTTAATACATATGTTTAGGATGCCAAATTATGCCAACCTTTCAGGCGAACCGTCGGGAATCAGATATGATTTTTTTATTGGTGGATTAGTTGAAACAAAGTATATAGTCCATTTAATGAAGGGGGTGGGGGGAGGGTAGACGTAATGATTTGAAGGAGAAAGATTACCTTTTCTTGCAGTATTACGTATTTTTATTATGTCAGAATGCGTTTAAGCTGTCAACATTATTGAGAAACGAGTCAAATTATTCTTTCTACAGTCTTTAAATTTAAAAAATGGCGGTTTCTTAAAGAAAGATGTTAAACTCTGTATTTTATCGGCAGAAAACAATTCAATGATTTCTATTTATCAAATGTTTAGACAGTCACGAGTCTCGACTTTAAAGTGTTGCAACGCCTTGATATTTAGTTTTACATCACGTACACTCCCTTATACTTGATTGTAGCCCTAGAAATATAATTTTACATAATGCAACGTGACTTTTTTCTAGTTTGTTTAAAAGGAGTAGTTGGCAAGATACAGTTTGAACTTTGTGTGAGAGTGTGCACAAGTCAAATTGGGAGATTTTACCGGACTTAAAAATAGTTTCCCTTGAAATTCTAGATAAACAAAACACATGTAATGCCATATGTCTATGTTTTGGTTATTAACTACCCGATCTTTTGGACATTTTTTCATACCTACTATTCAATACTACTCAATATTAAGTTATATCATATTTTTTTTAACCCTATCTCTGCTGGGGTACTTGAAAACCAGGATATGCTGGGGGGGGGGTCAAATTTCCCCTCCCCAGCAGGAATAGGGTTAATCGACATACTGAATATTATGGTATAACATATTTTGTTTAATCGACTTACTGAATATTATGTTATAACGTATTTTGTTTATCGATCTACTCAATATTAAGTTATAACATATTTTGTTTAATCGACATACTGAATATTATGTTATAACATATTTTGTTTAATCGACATACTAGGCTTCTGAATATTATGTTATAGCATATTTTGTTTAATCGACCTACTAGGCTACTGAATATTATGTTATAACATATTTTGTTTAATCGACCTACTGAATATTATGTTAAAACACATTTTGTTTAATCGACTAAAACTGCTAGTATGCCATTGACAATTTTAAAAACTGGTTTTGATACGACTTCTCATGCTTCTCGTCATGAGTTTCTATTCTGAACACCGTCTATAATTTAAATACTTGATTTTTAAAATATACAAAGAGAGGTTTCGTGATTTTAAATCAACCATAATCTATATAATAAAACTCTTTTATATAGCTGGGCAAAGCGGCTAGACCGAATTGGCTGACATTTTTTAGGGAACTCTTGAGTACCCTGGGGGTAAGTAACATGGGCTGAATAAATTCAAATTTTTTAAATCAATCTTTTTCAAAAATAGATTTGTTTTTCGAAGGTCGAATTTTTTTAACTTTACGGGAAACGCCGGGCACTTCAGCTAGTATTTACTAAAGTAGTGCTCGGGATCTCAGAAAATTTAAACATTAGGCTTTTAATAAATACAAATCTTTTACAATTTTAATTTATTTTATCAATCAATAAATTAGCATAAATACTGGTAAATAATCACAAACAATGCTCTGAACTGAAATCAGGGCAGGGATAATTTTTTCAGCATCACTTAGAAGCTCCCGTAGCCGGCCAGTCGATCCTCAACAATATTAGAAGCAGCAGCAGCAGCATCTTCTTGAGCAGCAAATTCTAGCTGAGCACGAACAGCAGCAGCTACCTCAGGATGATCAGGTTCAACAGACTTGGGTAGGTGAGCAGCAGTAGGATGGAATCCTGTCTCATCAGCATACCAATCAACCTGGTAGGTCTGACCGTCAGGGCCAACATAGGAGTAGGAGCCACGCATCACCATCACCTCGCTGTCGTCAATCACCTTCATCTCTCCTTCGGCAGATTGCTGGATCTCATTCTCAGTCTCGTAGGAGTATCTGCAAAAATGTAATGTTAAATACAAATAGGAAAACGAAATTGAGTCCTTGTGACAAACTCTGATTTTCTAATCCCAATATCGCAGAACGTAAATAGAACTTATGAATTATTCTAAATCAAATGATCTAAGTTGGAAATATAAAAGGTTTAAGAAGTCAGAGCTGGGAACTTTGAATGGTGGATATCGGGATTAATGCTTGATCCACTCTTTTTCTTAATCTTCAGATTAAATAATGCTTGCTCTCCTCTTGTTATTTATCTCTAGATTAATTAACAGAACGGGATTAAGGATATCCCATTCTAAAGTTTTCAGCTCAGATTAAACAGATATAGGGATGAGGAAATTTGAGTTTGTGGAAAAGGATCAAATCCTTTCTAGAAACAAGTCTTTGAAATTGATAAATGGTAAAACAGAAAGAAATAAGAGAATAGAAGTAAAAATATAAAGAATGAGGTAAAAATACAAATGACTAGAACCAATGAAGATACATGGAAAATATGGTCCGTATAAATTTAACTAATACCTTAACAATATTTTAGAAGATTTGCTGTTCCATTAGATGTAAAAAATCATTTTATTTATACCTGAAGGCGGGGAGAGGTCCATCAAAGCTGCTTCGAACGATGGCAATGGGAGCAACGGGTTCAGCAATGATCCTTGTGTCAACAACCTGGGACGCAGCAGAGTCAAGTCCTCCATAATCGGCCTGGAACAAGTTGGAAATATTTAAAGGGACTGTAAGCGTTTTTTTAAACGACCCTCAATGCAAAGATAGCAATGTCCAATTTACAATGGTACCCTTAAAACCTTAATCTTGTCAAAAATGCTTACATAGACCCTTTAAAGGAGGGAAATGACAAAATCAAAGATATTTGCAAATTTGATTTAATTTGATTAGGTTTGCAAATTTGATTTAATTTGATTAGGTTTTGCAAATATCGTATTGCAATAACAACTATGCTAAATATGTCACCTTTATGAAATTGGATTCAGAGTTGTACTTTGAAAACTAATATGTTGGAAGTTTATTATATACTAGAATGCGAACCCAGCGTTTTCCAGGTTACTCATTAATACTCCCGCCGTTTTCCCACGCTTGGTCGTAAATAACGATTTTAGCTATTTTTTCCTGTTAAAGTAGACTCACTCATCTTCTCACAATCAAGCTAAGAACATGAGGCAAATCAGTTCAGAGTGTTCATGAGTTATGATCGGATATCCAAAAACAAAAAAAAACAGAGATAACAACTTTATATCTATCTATAAATTTGGCTTATCTGTCTGTTTGTCTGTAAAAAAAAAAGAATTATAAAATTTAAAACAAAATCTTCCCACGTGGTCTAGGCAGACACTCCTGCGCGCCGAATACCGCGTTTCTGACTCTGCTGACCATTAATCAATCATAGGAATTCTTCTTACATTTACTAGACTAGCTCAATCAATCAATCACGCTGGGGGACTGGGAGGGGATTACTAATTTTTCACCTCTTTTGAACGTACATGATAATCCAAGGCTTTTAAAATACGCCCTATTCCTTAAATGTTTTCCCCTGACAGTACATTTTCTTTCATACTTTTCCCGCTTTTCCTTTTCCTCATATCCCTGTTCTCCCTTTTCCTGTTCACTTTAGTCCTGTTCACTATAGTCCTGTTCACTATAGTCCTGTTCGATATAGTCCTGTTCCTCATACTCTATTCTTCCTAATCCTGTTTACTTTAGTCCTATTTCCTCTATTGTCCTGTTCCTCCTAGTTATATTTGTCCTCTGTTTATATTCCTCCATGTCCTGCTACATTCTAGTCCTTTCCATATTGAGTTTTATCCTACTCCTACTCCTACTCCTACTCCTACTCCTTCTCTTANCCCCCCTGTTAACTAAGATTTATTCTTGTTCCTTGCAAATGTTAAAAAGAAGACCTTGAAAGTTGGAATCTTTAAACATAACATAAACTTCAAGATTCCTTTGTCCAGTTGCAACACATATATAATACAGGCCAGCTCAGAACTGGACTAGAAAATAAGGAGATGAGAATTCATGGATCTGGGAAGTAAGGATTGGAGATTTAACAGTCTAGGACGCATTGATCTTATCTATAGGATTGTGTGACCCATATTTACAAAGTACACCTGCTGTTCAAATATAAAGAAAGAAGATGTTGCCCAAGAATCCGAAATAATCTAACCCTTCCAAGGGTTGATAGAAGAGAAGTATTAGTTAGCCCTTCAATATAGAAAACAAGCTGAAGTACTCGGCGTTGCCCGTACAATTACAATAAAAAATGGCCTTTGTTTCCTTAAAAATGTTCTCCCAACCCCCTCCTCTTACATGTCCTTCTTCTTTCTTCCTTTTTAAGTCATTTTTATATTGCTTTTTACCTTTACCTACTTTTTAATCTATCTTCTCTTATCATTTCCCCTTTCATCACTTCCAGGAAGTTCTTGCCTTCTTTTTTCACTTCCCCTCCCCTACCTTCTTTCCTTCTATAACCAACCTCCCCCTTTCCTGACCCCTTTTCCCTTTCTTCATTACTCCTATATTCCACCATATATTTGATTATAAAAGCTGCCAACCTTGTCATGTATATATGTTATCTCTAAAATCCTATTTCTGATTAGAATGGATTATCTTGATTAATTTACTAATTGTGGACAATTTTATTCAACCGTAGACAAATTGTTTCTGGTTGCTCACCGTTCACTGGGCACTTTTATATTTGACACACTTTCAAGCGTAACGTTATATCGTTTTAAAAAAGTTGTAAATATCATGAAAAGGGACCGTGTCGTTCTTATTTCAAGTTACCTTTCATTAAAAGAGGAGTTATATTACCATTTAAACATTTATCTTATCAATTATGTGGAAGATTTTTCTATATCCAAATGTTTCTATTTTCGCCTTAATGAATAAACCATGGTTGCAGATAAAAGATAGAACGAGAAAAACATGGATATCTTTTTTTGAACAAGCCATTTTCTAAACAAGAGTCACTTGAAATTTAGCCTACAGTCCCTTTAAATTGTTGAAAATGTAAAGAATACTTACAGTTCTCATGTTGTATACAGTGTATGATATGAAGGTAAATGCTTCAATGTGCTGAATCTATTAAAAATAGTCCTCTTATACCTTTACCCATTCTGACGTCACATTTCCGACCTAAAGCTAAAAGTGTTGCCCATTTCCTGGCGCTAACATGACCGTCCCAGCACGGGGGCTGTTGGCGCCAGAAGCCAGTATGTTGGCGCCAGGGGCCAATGATGTTAGCGCCAGACCCTGCCGTGCGTGATACAAGAGAATGGGAAGATTCTGGGTTGTAGGAATGCTGCAAAACTGCACACGGTTCCCAGACAATGCTTTTTCAAGTTTCATCTGATCTTAAACTATCCTGGTTTCAGGGTCCTGGCTAGAGTACTAGGACAGGTGGACTCTAAATTATGTAGTGACCAGTGTCCTTCAGCATTTATAAACAAATCCATAATCTCATTCCATCTTTATTCATCCATCTTCATCTTTATTCCATCTTTCTTCATCCTCTTTCTTTTAATCCAATTTTATTCATCCCCATTCATCTTCCTTTTTCTTCTGTTCTCTTCCTTTATCTTCCTTTCTCTTCCTTTCTCTTCCTTTCTCTTCCTTTCTCTTCCTTTCTCTTCCTTTCTCTTCCTTTCTCTTCCTTTCTCTTCCTTTCCCTTCCTTTCTCTTCCTTTCTCTTCCTTTTGCAAACCTTTTTAATTCCTACTTTATGCGTTTTCTTTAATTTATTTAAATTTGTATTCCCCTTATACCAGTTCTCAGCAGTTTTTATTTTTATAGAATTTATCTATTTTCTATCTTCCTCTGACATCTTCAGTTTGATTCCTTTTATTATTCTCGTATATATCTACATAGTATAACTCTTTTTAATAAAAATGTGAAGTTTAAAAACTGAAATATATACATATATAAATATATATATATATATATATATATATGTACCATGGATGACCACTTAAACTATCTATTTAGCATTAAACTAAGGATTTATTGGATGGTCAGAAGCTGTAAATAGATTCACCCTTTACCGGGGGTTTACGCAACATCTTTTATACCAAGCTGAAGAAGACTCACTCTTACCGACAGGGTGTCCCACGAAACAGGACTGTTGGGGAATAGTTTTCAATGTTTTTTCCATATACTGCATTAGATATTAAAAGACTTTTCGCAGTTTGTTTTTCATTCAAAAAAATGTTTATCTCAAATATTTTTCACTTTAAAACAATTTTATTATAATATGGCTTCCATATAATACTTCTATTATTCTCTTTGGTATCAAACATCTTAACAAAATTATGGAAGAAGACATTAAACTATTCACCAACTGTCATGTTACGTGGGACACCCTGTATAGCACCCATTCCAGGTTCAAAAAGAACTGAGTTTTTGGCACAAACTCTGGTTTTTAATCCCTTTATTTCTTCAACCCGATGTCGTAGACCTTTTATATTTTAAATTATGATTTATGTTAGATGAAATACTCTATGTTTAAAATATTAAATGTTCAGGCTGCAAATATATAGCAGGATTAAGAACAGATTAATCTATATATAAATTTGGCTTGTCTGTCTGTTTGTTTGTTTGTCTGTCTGTTTGTTTGTATCCAATAAACGTCAAAACGGCTATTTAAGTTCCTAATTTCGAAAATTATTCCTTCTTGAATAAAACATTTAGAAATATAATTTTCGAGATGTTTTCATTCTTCGCGATATTACTACCCAACGCTTAACTAACTAACATTAAACATGTCCGGACGAAATCAAGATTACAAAGGTTGCAAACTCTCGTGCAAAAATCGATGAGAATTTTGCCAAAAAGTTAAAAACAAATGCTTTATTAGATACAACTTTTCATAGCAATCTGACACTTTCTAAATATGTTTAATGGATGAAATGGGATTGAAAACCAACTGTTCTGTATTGATTGCCATAAATTTCCAAGATACCATAACACTTCGGCCATTTTATTTAGGTTACGTTCCTTTAGACTAATTAAGAAGGTATAGACTAATTCACAAATAAAAAGAAATTTATGTTCGACTCTTTTGTATTTTATTTTATTTGTCAATAAAATAAACTCTGTGAAAAACTCCATAAAACAGTCAATAAAAAAGACATTGTTACGCAGACGTGAATTGTTTTGTAAAATTTAGAATAAGTTTAAAGTTGATGTGAGATAAGGGGATATAAATCTTGCAAAAGAACAATTAAAGATTAATGGTAGTAGCGGGGGGGGGGGGGGGTCTTTTTTTAAAATTTTTACAAAAAATATTTTTTTTTGGTGGATTTCAAGGTTGTAAAAGAAAAGGGGGATTAGTTAGCCCTTCAATATAGAAAACAAGCTGAAGTACTCGGCGTTGCCCGTACAATTACAATAAAAAATGGCCTTTGTTTCCTTAAAAATGTTTATGTTTACGACAAAATATTTTTTTTTGGTGGATTTCAAGGTTGTAAAAGAAAAGGGGGAGTTTAAAGGATTTGAAGAGAAGGTTGCCGTGAAGGTGTAGAACATAAAATTAATAAAGAGATGTTTAAAGATAAGTTGGGATGGAAAAGATAGAAGAATAAACAGTTATGCGCTTACAATACAAATCTCCAGATATGGTTCTATCATTTCATCCTCAAAGACATCCTCTCCTTGACCCTTTGGCATTCGGAAGAAAAAAATTAAATTTGTATGTATTATTTGTCAGTTTTTTTGACAATTATCCTTATGATTTAGTCCATTTTTGTCCTATGATATTTGCCATGCTCCATGTGATGATATGACATTTAGTTTCCAGATATGTTGAAAAACCACAAATTCAACCGTTTGTTAATGGGTTCAGTTTGGATCAACAGCTATTTAAAAATGGGTCGTACAAAACAGTAATACAATCAATTGAGCGTCTGCAAAAAAATTAAATTATTGCTTGAGGTTTTAAAAGGACCTTTAAAGCTTTAAGTTTATTCCCATTACCCCAAAACCTTTCGAATTTGCTTTCAACCAAGTGTTAGGCGACCTTTTGGATCCTATTTGAACCTTTCTGATCCTATTTGATCCTATCTGATGCTATTTAATCCTATCTGATGCTATTTGATGCTATTTGATCATATTTAATCCTTTTTGTTCCTATTTGATCTTATCTAACGCTATTTGATCTTATCTAATGCTATTTGATCCTATCTTATGCTATTCAATCCTATTTGATCCTATTTGATCCTATTTTGTCTTATCCGATGCTATTTGATCCTATCTGAAGCTATTTGATGCTATTTGATGCTATTTGATGCTATTTGATCCTATTTGATCCTATTTGATCCTATTTGATCCTATCTGATGCTATTTGATGCTATTCGACCCTATTTGATCCTTTTTGATCCGATTTGATCCGCTTTAATCTTTTTTATTCTATTTGTTCCTTTTCGATCCTTTTTGATATTTTTTTTATCCTAGTTGATCCTTTTTGATTTTATTTGATCATATTTGATCATATTCGGTCCTATTGATCCTAGTTGATCCTATTTGTATCCTATTTGATTCTATTTGATCTTAATTATATTTGATCCAATAGATCCTATTTAATTATGCTTTGTCCTATTCTATCCTTTTTGATCCTATTTGATTATTTATTTTATCCTATTCGATACTATTTTTAGGTTACTTTATTAAATTTTGGAAAACATTGACTCTGTTTATGATAATGATTGAAAGCAAATGATATTTCAATCTTACGGGTAGTAATACGAAAAAAACAGTCGTTTGAAAATGGTTTGGCCAATACCTTCGATCCACAGAATCAACATTTTGTATTTTGGAAGAAAAACTTTGAAACAACTTTGAAACATTTAAGAAAAAAAATGGATGAATATGTGTGCATGTGCAACATACCCCCCTTCCTCTCATCCTACTCCTGCCTCCCTCCTTTGTCCTCTGTTAGAACTTGAAAACGTAGTTTTATAATAAATGAGGTTTGGGGCAACCCAGGCTCTAAGATTGATTAGTTTATACCTTCCCTCAAACCCCCCTCACACGCCCCGTTAACTTTAATTGCGACCGTGTTTGTTTAATTTTGTAATTAAATTAGTTGCTACAGGACTATACAGTATACACACAGTTAGGTTTAATGCTGGACAGTAAATCAAGAAAAAATCCTCGAATTCCTTGAAATATTTTTTATATCTTGAGTCTTTGCGCCACGAGTTGATATTTTACAATCCTTATAACTGTACAACCTGATACTGTAGACCGTTGATATTTCAAAATTAGGTTATTTGATCTAATAGAACTCTTAGTTTGAAATATCTAAGGTTTACGACTTTTAGTTGCTATGATATAGGGATTAGAAAATCAGAGTTTGTAGCAAAAACTCAATTCCTTTGTTGGTCTTCTTTAAAGCTCTGAACGATTGACTCAAGAAAGCATTTATAAAGAAAATTTAATAAAATAAAATATCAAGTCTAACAAGAAACGATTTTGAAATAATATGAGAAAAACTCTCGATGAGTCATGACAAAAAAATTTAATTTTAAAATATAGTTTTAAGTTTTTTAAATGGCTGGGTAGATGATAAAGTCACAAAAATCTCAAAGATTAAAAATTCCCAATTTAAAAAATATTTTCTGAACGATTCTAAAATCAAAAATTATGACAAATTCACAAAAAAAGCAAATAAATTTAAAGCCTGCACTTTTAATGGTATGTTGTCTTTTTAAATCTTCATTGAGCCATCGGATCACTTAGAATTAGTAACGCAAAGTTAATCTACAACAATTGAATAAAGATGTAGATGTAGATATAGATGTAGATGTAGATGAAGATGTAGATGTAGATGTAGATGTAGATGTAGATGTAGATGTAGATGTAGATGGGATTAGAATCAGCTAAGTCATAAATTCAAGGCAAATGTCACAACTGCACGGTCAACTGAATACTTTGGTAAAAAATCATATTTAAGATCAATATCTAATTTAAATCTGTTTTGAATGCATTTAATCGGATTCAGACAATTCTTTGTTTGCACTTTTATTTTAAGGTTTATTTGGGTTCCTGCAATGTGCTCTATGCATTTTAGGCCAGGGTGCGCGTTTTAGCCCGAACGGCCCAACGCGCGTTAGATCAAGGTTTGGGATAAAATGTTATGCGCGTTCCTGACTCAGAGAGAGGTGCTAGACCCATATATTTTAAATACACAGACACACAAATATACAGACACACATATTCAGGGTTAACCACACAGGATGAGACTTTAACGCATTTCACCTAAAACTGTTAATATTAAGGTTTAAATTGGACTTAAAAAAACATAGGGTGACAGGAATAAAAAACATAGGGTGACAGGAATAAAAAAAAAAAATACATTTCGTACAGTCGTAGCTCTGAAGTTTCATTACATTACATCACTAAAAAAATTTTGCCTAAAGGTCCAGTTATTGATTAAGCTCAAAGGAACTGAACACTCGCTACAAACTCTAATTTTCCTATCCATCTTATAGCAACCTAGTGATATAAAATTTGAAATTTGAAACGTTGAATATTTGATTTGAAATAATTCATAATTTGAAACATCAAAGGTCTACAACATCAGTTTCAAAAGATTAGCAAATCAGAGGTTGTGATGAGATTTTATGTCTCTTTTTAATTACTAAAATTTTTACTATTATTTTATTTTAAACTAGCTTGGGGACCAGGGTAGTTATAGTTGGTCCCAAGGTTATAATGCAAGGAAAGTTAATGGCATTTGCGTATACTCTGCGCACATATTGAAACCAATTCTCTCTGGGCGGAATTTGTTAACAAGAATAGATGCATCAGTGTTTGTTTAGTATCCGTGAAGGATAAAAGCATTGAATTTTGATAATTTTGATAATTCACATAATAGTTTCCTATGACCAAAATAGTTCATTGATTTTTTTATGTGAAAATTGGATCCCATGTCAGGCTTAGACATCCGTCATGTGTTTATCTTACTACCCAGAGACAGTACACTGCAGTACAAAAGATGCGTACACCTCTGAAATAACTTTCCTTGCATTATAACCTTGGTTGGTCCCACCGTTTACGCACCAATGTCCACTAAATGCTATCATATCTTCGGTCAGTGTACTGCAAATTACTGCAGAACCCACTAAAAGGTTTAGTTGAGGTTGACGTGCTCTTGTCGTAAATAACGATTTTAGATATATTTTCCCGATAAAAGTCGACCCACTCAACATAGAACCTCAAAACAAAGCTAAGAACATCCTGCGGGTCTCCCGAGTTCCCCAGTAAAAAATTGAGGCATATCGGTCAAGGGATTCCTGAGTTATGATCGGACAAACAGACAAACAGATGTGACAACTTTATATATATAGATAATGAGTTTGGAGAACTACTACTTTAATAAGAGGTTTACATTTTTAATTAATTTTAATTCAATTTTAGAGCGCGCTCGTTCAGTGCAACTCTCCCTGGACTTTGTCACGGCCACCCCTTTCGTTAGTTTTGGCTCTGTGTTTTAGACTCAATCAATATTTTAATTTTCATTACAAAAGTTAAACACACTATAGACAAGGTCAGAAACCATGCAATCTACGATATCTACAATCAAATAAAATTTTAATAATCTTATTTTATAGCTTTACAGATCTTTAATTACCATAATAATCAAACCTGCAATATATTTTACCTCCGTGTGTAAACAGGAATTATTAAACGTAAAATTTTTGCGCGCGTCGGCCGAATCATAGTCCCTTCCCGTTTGCAAAAAGTGTTGAATCCATCCCTTGAAAATGTTGAATTCTTTCAAATATTGGTCAGGTCCAACTGCCTGTAGGTGACCAGGAAGAGAAACAATTATCAAATTGGGACGGGAGCAGGGTTTGCCAGTGACGGACGATTTTCTGTATTTTAACAGAAATTTCAGGCTGTACGTAATTTCTCTGAAACCTCTGAAAAGCTAAAATAGTTAATGGGTGAGACCTAGCTTTTATTAAACTTCTTTAAATAAATTAGTAAAAAAATACTCTACAGATTGACCCCGAGAAGTAAAACGTATTCAATGACCTCTTCAAATGACAAGTTCATGATGTACAAGGGGTTGTACAATTTTCAGCTTTACAGTCTGCATGAACAATCTATTCTAATTTATCTAGGGTTTAGTATCTGAGAAGGTTAAAGCATTACATTTTGATAACTCACATAATAGTTTTGTTATGTGAAAGATGGATCCCATGTCAGGCTTTAACATCCGTGATGTGTTTACATTACCGCCCAGAGACAGTACTCTGCAGTACAAAAGATGCGTACACCTCTGAAATAACTACTCTTGCATTATAATCTTGTCCAAAACAGAACAGTGTAAATACGATACCTTTCATCGGATGTTAAACCCTTATGATCCAAACGTTAACTCTTTTGATTTAAGCGTAATCAAAATGGGACATCAGACGTACTATGGTTACCCTTAAATTATGATTAGATTTTAGCCACTAAGCCTAATTAGCAAAACCACGAATGTCTAAAATTCTCATTTTTTAAATACAAAACTATTTGTAAGAAAAGAGTATTTTTTGGTTGGGCAATTTTTTTTCTCAAAAATAAATTTAAATTAACGTCTCTGCTGTTTGTGCATCTTTAGAATTAAGAAATATTTTTTCCATTTTTAAAAATTTACTTTTAAAAAGACGTGCCTTTAAAGGACTATAAGCGTACTTTCATGTGACCCTCCATGCAAAGATTGCAATCCCCGATTCACAACAGTAACCTTGAAACCTTTATCTTATCAGTTATGTGGAGGTATTGTCTTTTTTCTAGGTTCGAAAGTCTTTTCCTGGAGTAGAAATGCGAAAGTCACTTTTGTAGAGAAACCACAATTGAAAACACTAAGTTGTCCAAATTATTTATTTAAAGAAGACATTTCGAAAAATGCTTCAACTCAGAATTTCTTCTGGAAAAGTTTGTATGTTCAAATACAGTTGTAAATCGGGCATTGTAATCTTTGCAAAGACTAAAACCAAGTGGAAATCATTTAACCTATCAATCAGAATATTCTTAAAGAAACTGATTACTCTCCTCAAATTCTGATTTTATAATCCTTGCAACATAATGGACAAGATAATTATGAAAAAATTGAGTTTGAGGCGAGTATCCAATCCCTTCATAAAATCTTGTTTGTATTCATCGTTGAATTCACTATTATATTCTAATGTGTGAGCGTGAATAATTTGTCGTATAAATATGCATAATGAGAATAATTACGATACCTTCTCATTGTGCGCTGAAGTCTCTCTCCTTATTCCGATCAATTATTCGCCACAAATTCATATTCTGAATCTATTGCATAGTGCATGTATCTGTACTCTGCATACCACATTAAGTCAGAGGTCCTGTTTAAAAATCAGTAAGTATTTACTTTAGAACCCATTTTTACCTATCAAATATAAATTTTTTGCATATGCTGATTTATAAACTTTTGTAGATCAATTTGAAATATTCACACTTTTAGTATATAAAGCCTTTTACGCTTTTATGACAGATTTTGGATTAGAGATGAATATATGGCTGAAAATATTCTGATACAGGATGTACTAATTACTTGGTTGTAGTTAGTTTTACGTGACTCAATGTTAATGGAAACCAAGTCTATAAGGGACCGAACTGTTAAATTAGTTTGATGCACTTAAAATACCCCCACCCCCCCCCCCCCCCTCTTGTTGGAGGAAAATGAGGATTATATGTGAATATCTGGACAGAATAATGCCCCCAGGAATCCTAGAATATTTACAGTGTATCTCAATACTACAATATTATACCAAACTTCACCAGGTTTCTGGAAATCTTGAATCTTCTTTATAATTGCCCGGCTGCGGTCACAGTGAAGCAACCTGCTGTGTAGTAACGAATATATTAACCTTTTCCTGGTTTGTTTTAATATCTTGTCCAATTCTCAATGCCCGTCTCGTGTATATTTACATTTAACTTGCTGAAGTGCCCGGCGTTGCCCGTAAATTTTAAAAACACTTTGGAAAAAAAATTTCGATTTAAAAAAATTATTTCAAATTTGTTTAGCCTAGTCAAGGTACCCATCGGTGTCCTAAACAAATGTCAGCCAATTTTGTACAGCCGTTTGGCTTTATAGCTAACATATAAATATATATATCTATATATTTGAGCGAAGAGCTTTATTATATAGAAGAAGAAAGCATCAAATTAATACAATATGCAGCTTAAAACCATCCCCGTAGCTAGGAACTTTTCAAGGGGGGGGGAGGCACAAATTTCAGAAAACAAAGATTTTTTTTCGACCTACAATGCTACAACTTCAAAAGGGTCAAATTAGAGACTCAAAACGAAAAACAAGATTTTTAACTTATCACTCATTAAAGTTTATTAAGTTTGCATTATGTTTACTTTCCCTTAAGTGCATTAAAGAAGCTATTTTCATCAAAACAAAACAATTAAACTAGTGGTAAAATGTGGTAAATCATTAAAATTTGATCAAAATAGACAATATATGTAGATATTTTAGTTCAACAATAAATAAATTTATTTCTAAAAGTGCATCACAAATAGACAATATTTTTTTTACTACAAAAAGAATCTAAATGCCTGTGAAAGTCCAAGAAAAGCTCAAGCATGAAAATCTTTATTTTTCCCAATATTAAATTTTTATTTTTTGAGAAAAACTCCCCTGCAAGCTACAGATGAGTAAAAACAGCTTCTCCTAAACCTGGCCATATCTTAATGTATAAAGTTGTAATCTCTGTTTGTTTGTTCGATCATAACTCAAGAACCTCTTGACCGATTTGCCTCAAAATTTGATTGGGAAACTCGGCAGAAACACGGGAAGTGGGTCGACTTTTATCGGAAAAAATAACTAAAATCGTAATTTACTATCAAGTGAAGTAAACAGGGGGATTAACTATTATATAATATAATTTCAATTAGCACCCATATTGTTACTTTTTTCTGTACGATATACAGGGTGTACCAATAAACATGTGAACTTCTGTGTCGTCTTTGTTCCGAGTGGCATTTCTGATATATGAAAAGTGGCAGCTAAAGCTTTTATCATACGATGAAATCAGGCATTTATGCGTAGTAAGTATGTTTTTCTTTCTTTTAGAATCAATTAGTTGCCTTTAGGCCTTACAAAACCTTTCCTCAAGCCATTGAGAATGTCAAACTTTTAAAGATTAAGGTTGAGCCTTTCTTAAATAAATGGCTAAGAAATTTATTCAGAACTCTTACAGCATGTCACAACAATACTTCCCTGTAGCTTTCACAGCTGTTGCAAAAACTCAACAATAAATGTTTAAACTTTTGGATTTCCTTACTGGGAAGGGGGGCTGGTTGTGCGGCTCGTCATGGTTAGTCCAGGAAAGCGTGGGGCATATTTTCTGCCAAAAATTAGATTTTTCACAGTTTTCAGAGCTTGAAAATAAAGTTAAAAAGACTATTTAAAATGTACATGCCTTTGCAACTATCGACTTTTTGATTACATTTTCTGAAAGCTAAAAGCTGTGCTGTTAAATTAATTCCTATACTATATATAAATGAAAATAAAGATAGTTTTCATATGCATTTACAGAAATGCTTCATGATTTTGTATTTTTAGTTAGATTTTCATACTGTGTCTTACCTCATAATTTTGAAATATATGAGTATTTAAGAATGTGGGTTTTGGGGCTGAAAGTCATGCTGACCCGTAACTCACTTCTTCGGGTACTATAAGGGAAAGAAAAATCAACATGTGTTGTGCTTCTGTTATAGTAGAGTGATTTGTAGTTTCGTTCTAAAAGTTTCCGTCCTAAATTGTTTTGCATTTATAGCAGTTTATGGGAAAGGTTCTGCTTCTCTTATAGTAGAGTGATTTGTAGTTTCGTTCTAAAAGTTTCCGTCCTAAATTGTTTTGCATTTATAGCAGTTTATGGGAAAGGTTCTGCTTCTGTTATAGTAGAGTGATTTGTAGTTTCGTTCTAAAAGTTTCCGTCCTAAATTGTTTTGCATTTATAGCAGTTTATGGGAAAGGTTCTGCTTCTNTGGGGGTGGGGGGGGGGCAAGCTCCCATATCCCCCCTGAATACGCCTTTGCCAACTGTTATTTAAAGTCTTAAACTCTCAAGAGAAATCGATGAGAAATTTACCAACTTATACTTTAAGCTGAGATTTAATACAACTTTTGAACAAGATTTTTACCACTTTTGGATGAGATTTTTAACTACTTTTGGACATTGAACCATTAAAAATAAAATATTCGCAGTCGTCTTCCTATTCAACAGCTGTATGGGTCTCACTTTACATCTTCAAATAACACATATTTCACGTGTCCTATCTGTATATTCTGTGCTCTCACACTTCTGTGTTCAAGTCAGGTCTAAAACATGTCGGAGCGCAAACTTGGTTTATTGCCGCGTAATAATTAAGAATACGGGAAATGTGTTGAATAAAAGAAACCTTGAATAGTTTATGGACCACACACACAACCCATGATGCGTCGTATCCAGATTTAGTTAAAGTTATTCAGAATTATTAAAAATAGTATAAAAATAATAATTCAATTGGAAATTAGAAAGGATTAAAGTTTCTAAAAGTCTATTATGATAGTGCAAACCTTTGATATTTCCAACATAGACTATATTGATCCAACATAATTCATAGTTTGAAATTTCTGAAGTCTATGTCATCGAGTTGCATAAGCTAGTTGCATAGATATAGGGATAGAAATTCAGAGTTTGTGGCAAGATGGATAAATTAATATCTGATTTTTTATTGCATTGACTACTTTAGAAGATTTAAGAATGAATGAATAGGTTAATGTATGGGTGAATAGATGAATTGATGATACGTGAATTATTGATTTGATGAAAATAAAACTAGGCTTTTATATAGCTTTAGGGCGCTTCACGCCCATCTTCTATTTCAACTTATAATGGTGGCTCTATCTGTAAGCATAAAAAAATTTGCTGATTTAATAGTATTTTTTTTTATTAATTTTTTAAATTTAACTGTTTCATGGTAAGAATGGACAAACTAAATATATTCTGATAATCTTTTCATTTACAACCATTGTATCAATTGTATCGAGCATTGATTGTTAATGATTTCAATGTATAATTACTTTTCCCGTTCATATATTTATCCTTGAATAGATCCTGTAAACCCGCAATATATTAAGTATGTCGTCTTTGTTAAAGCAAACTATTTCATGAATAAACATATACTTTTTACACCAAATTACAATGGATTCAGGATAATCATTGATCTACACAAACCAATTCCTTCATTAAGTCATGTGTAAAAAAATCTATAAAGTAAATGTTTTTTTTTATTGGATACGAACAGACAGAGTGACAGACAAACAACGTATATATAAATATATAGATAGGTAAAAGATGAAATATTGAGTTATTAATGATTGAGTTAATGAGTGCTTCTATGAGCTAATGAATGAATTGGTTCGTGTAAAAAATATATCAAATATAACTTATTTTTGATAATATTTTAATTCTGAGATAAAAAACATGCGCTAGGGAAATATGGCCAAAAACTTAAAAAAAAACATTAAATGAATAAATGTTTTTAAGAATTATTTTTGTTGGTGTTGAAGAAAAGAATATTATGATTCCAATAAATGATGAATTATAATAGGATAGGTTTAAGTTAAATAAATGATCCGCCCTTGCCCTTCCTCCCTCTCCATCCTACCCCTCTCCCCTTCCTCCACTTACCCTTCCTCCCTCTCCATCCTACCCCTCTCCCCTTCCTTCACTTACCTTTAACTAAATACAAGAGATAGCCCAAGGATTGAACATAATATGGGTGTACTATAATGACCGCTCCTCTTTATTCTTTAGTCTCCCGGCCCTTCTCCCGTAACTAAATACCTTTTAAAAGAATTTGTTGCCCGCCCATTTTTTAACTCCCCTCACCATATTTTTCAAACTCCTTTTATTCTTTTTTTTTCATTGCTCATGATTTTCTTTCTATTCGTACAATGACAACATTAAATTAATAATTAAGAGTATTTGATGTTGTTTCAAAGCAAAATTTCTAATTTAATAATAATTTTTTAAAATAATTTATGAAGTGAAATGGGCAAAGAGAATAGAATAAAGATTAGGGTGGAATTTACTATGAAAAAATTGTAAAACGGCCATTTTGTTGTACTGTTTCCATGCTGCAGGTGTACTTCACATATTTGTGCTATACATAACCTTCTGGGTCCTGCAGGAACATCATTTTATAGAAAATCTAAAATTAATATTAAAAGAAAACCGAATTATGAAATTATCTGTAGACATAGACTCTATGCTTTTCACTTTACAAACGATGATTTTCCGTTATAACTATAAATCAAATGATGTTTTTTATTCACCTAATTCATTATAAAGTTTATTTAACAGCTTTAAAAAATTCGAAATTGAAATGGATAGTCTAGGGAACATACGGTATTAATGTACTCTATACTGCATATAATTTGTGAACATCTAAATGATTTGTACATTTTGAACTCCCTTTCAGGCTGAAAGGGACTGACAAAATTACAAAATTCATACCGAGGAATTGTCTAAATTCCACTCTAATCTATTCTCTTTGGAAATAGGTTTGTTTACACTGCACAGTGCACAATTGCCGTGTCTCATGTTTATCGAACTTCCATGAGACTCCACTGTAGCCATAAAGTCGTTTTCCTATTCCAGAACTTTCTGGTTCTCCCTGTACTTTCTACAGCTCAGCTCCTGCTTATGTTTCTACACTTTTCCCTTACATGATAAATCCAATTGTTTTAACCATAACCAAGTGCAACTTAAAAATCCAATCATCAAAATGACGTATAAGAGATGTGAACCGCGTCGGATCGCGGGATGCAGAAAATCTACGATTCATTCATGGTGTTTAGGAAAACTTGCTTAAATAGTAAATATTTCAAGTTTTGGAATTTTTCGTTAACCTTTAAAAAGTGGACCTTTAAAAGTTTAACACACGGAAACGTTCAAATAAATTAAGAAATGATAAAAGAAGGTATAAAAGGTAAAAAAAAATCGTTATTAAAGGGACTGTAAGTGTAATTTTAAATGACATGCAAAAACAGCAATGCCCGATTCCCAATGGTTCCCTTGAAAACATTATCTAATTAACAATGTGGAAGATAATGTCGTTTTTCTGACTTGAAAAGTATTTATTTCTGTAAATTTCTCCATTTTCCTCACTATTTAGAAATTCGCAAGTAATTTATGCCGAAAACCACAAATGAAAATCAACAGTTTAAATAAACAAAAACATTCATATCAAATTAATCCTTGATCAGACAAGGGTTTAAAGGGTACCGTTGTGAATCGGACATTGCCGTCTTTGAATGGAGAGTCGCCTGATATTACGCTTACAGTCCCTTTAACCATAATCCCTGGGCCTGCGATTTAAATATTTTAGGAAATATCAGTTTATGGAGTAATCTGTCATTGAGACCAAAAAAGCTCAAGCATTGATATATGTTGGGACCATTTCTTAGAGTTGAGTCTTCTTTAAAAACAAGAAAAACGCATCGATAAAACTCACCACGCCGCGCGGGTGTGACGTAACTAAGAATCAGTCCGGGTGTGACCCTTTTCCCTAATTATTAAATTATGAAAACATTTTAAACACTTGCAGTGGTACCCACTGCAAGTTTTTAAACTTTAACTTTAACTTTTTGTTAAATAAGTTTTTAAATGTAGCAATTACTAGAAATTTTTTCCCTGTTTGAATGTCGTCTTCATCTTAAAGAATTAAAAAATACATAGTATTTTAACTTCTATCACTTGCACTGTGCACATGTATTATTTATTTACGCATTGATGATTAGCAATATCATAATATTTAAAATAAAAATATAAACTTGTCGTTTCAACTTTGAACATTTGAGTTGAGACTAACGAACTTAGACCCGAGACTAAGCTTTTAAATCAAGGCCTCTGCTATTTTTACGAGTACTTACTTTCCAAAACTAGAAAAATATTTAACAAAAAAAAATTTTCTTTCAAACATGAAGAAATAGTATAAAATAATTCCTGCGTGTTAATAATATAATATCTTTTCATTCTAGGGTATATACAATGAAGGACTATAGAGACCCTGTAGCTAAATATTGTTGTAATTAACATAATTCATGTTCTATCCTAATTCTTGCTTCACGAAATAAGAAAATCAATCATTCAGAGCTCGAATATTTCAGTTTACTTTTAAATCAACATTAACGAGGTTTTTTTTCTTCCCAAAGAAGTTATCACTTTAAAATAATATCAAGGAAAACTTAAAAGCTTTTTTCAAAATTACAAATTTTTTCTATAAAATATAATTCCCAACCCTTAAGAATTTGCAAATGGATATTCTAAATTCTGATTTTGTTAATAAAAAAGAGAAGAGTTTTAACGCAATGTAAGAAAGAATTTTATTGTTCATTCTTTAAAAGACTGATTTAAGAATACAAGTCCCGGGTTCTTTATCTATTGAATAAAAACGCTCCTTATGTGACAAAAATACCGAAAATGTGGTTTTTAACATAATTCTTTAGAAAAATATCCTTGTCTGCCTGGACTATGGGATAACAAAGAAAGAATTTAATTTTGAAATATATCAAAAGAACGGGGCGGTAGATAATGCCTTAGATACATACAGGGTTACCCACAAAGGATGAGACTGTAAATACGACCCAAAAATATGACATTCAATTGAGTATTTTGATGGTTTACTAAATGATTAAGCACAGAAATAATGCAAGAAAACGGACACAACAATTTCCGTACAATCTTCTCTGCAGATATTTCATGATGTCTCATCCTTAAGATTAAAATGTGTTATTATAAGTTTGCAAAGAGTAAAAGAATGTATTAATCTATGGTTTAAATGATATATTAGACACTAAAACAGTATGGAGTATATATGAATGTACTGTCATAAATAACGTCATTTCATATTTATTTTTGAACACATTGTGTTTTATGCACAAATGTTGGAGATGTCTTTTTGATTTTGATAAAAATCTTTCAACTGCTGTAACTTATAAATGAGAAACTAAGATTTTTAATAGCTGCAGTGAACAACGTAATGTACGACGACTAAATGTAATGTGTAACAGTCGTCTCCAAGAGTCATCGTTAATGGGTGACTATTTATAATCAACACTGGATTGGGACCCAGCGCTGCCAAGGTTACTAAAAGTACCTTTCGCCGTTTACCCGCACTTAAACAATTTTACCTGGAAACTAAATTTTCGCCCTTTTAGTCGACCCAGTCAACTTAGAATATTAAAATCAAGCTAAGAACATTCCTGTGGGCCTACCGTGTTCTGAAATCAAAATTCGAGGCAAATCGGTCCAGGAGTTCCTGAGTATGATCGAACAAACAGAACCCAAACAGAGATTACAACTTTATATACAATAAACATGGAAATTCAATGATGAATTTGAAATCGTCTTTGTTATGAATCAGCATTGTAATACCTAATTTCAAAAGCCATAATACTATTATTATTCTTTAATGTCTCCGCAAGTTGAGCAGTGAAGACGGACAAGTTTACTCTGTTTGTATACTGTAGTTTTCTTGTTTTACTAAGTACATCCTTATAATGCAGTCAAAACATAAACAAACAAATTTTGAACTCTGTGAACATAGCACTGTATTAAATCAAAGAATTATTCAAAAAGACGATATCGAATTCGTCACTGAATTCCCATGTTTATTGTATGTGGAAGATATAAACAGATTTAAAAAAACTAAAATCCATACAGTAACCATATTTATCAACACTTGTGATTCATTCTGATTTTACTTTTTCCCCCCTTTTTCAGAACTCACTGTAATTCATTTGTAGTTGCCTGGCTCTAGTTTACGCCTTGTTGCAGCGTGTAATATACCTGGGACTAATAGAACTTTAATTACCCAGGCACACATTTGGCAGATGCAAATCCTTCAAGGTTTTCCCAGTAGTTACCCCGGGGAGAGGGAGGGGGAGATTGATTGGGAAGAAATTTTTCAACTTTCATTATTTTTTCAACCTCTTTCCAACTTTACAATCGTCTCCAAATCTTTATACTCTTTCCCTTTCAATCCCTCAAAACGTTCCTCCTTTTACCCTCCTTTTACCCTCCTTTTACCCTCCTTTTACCCTCCTTTTACCCTCCTTTTACCCTCCTTTTACATTCCTTTTACCCTCCTTTTACATTCCTTTAAACTTGTATACAAGTTTTCAAAGATATCTCACAATAATATGCTTTTTATAAGAAAACTGAATTTTTACTAACTTTAATAAAAAATAACCCCCTACTTGCAGACCCTGCCCTCTTTCAATCCTAAATCAATAACAAACTGAAGACACAATTAATACTATAAGCTAACAGTCCCTCTCCTCTTTTAATTCTAATTCCATGATTGACTTCAGATCCCCTTACATCACTGTAAACTAGCAGTCCTTGTCCTCTTTAAATCCTAATACCATGAGAAACTGCAGACACCCTTATAACACTATACACTAGTATTCCTTGTCCTATGTAAATAATAATTCCATGACAAACTGCAAACCCCCTACATCACTAAAAACTAACAGTCCATTTATATGTAAATCCTAAGTCCATGACAGACCTAGACCCCCTTGTAACATGCAATATAAACAAACACTCCCTGTCATCCTAAACTAGCAGTCCATGTCCTATGTAGATCCTAAGTCCATGACAGACCCAGATCCCCTTGCAACATGCAATATAAACCAACACTCCCTTTCCTCCTAAACTGGCGGTCCATGTCCTCTGTAAATCCTAAGTCCATGAAAGTCTGCAGACCCCCTTACATCTCTGTAACCTAGCATTCCCTGTCTTTCTTAAATCCTAATTCCATGAGAAACTGCAGACCCCCAACATCACTATAAACTTCTTGTCTGTCTACAATTAATGAATAAACCAGGAATAAACTAGTTTAGTACGTGTTATTAAACCCCTTAATGTACACTGTACATATATTTATACTATAATTTACAACCTTTAAGGATTGTAATTAAAATTTATGTTTATTCAAGTTAGCGGTCAATAAAAATATTATGATTATTAAAAGTAAGGTAATTATAGTAATACACAAGTGGTTAAACATAGTCAGATACATTTTTACTATAGGGATACCCATATATATATATGTATATATATATATATATATATATGACGAGATATATATATATATATATACAGGGTGAGTAAAAAAAAAGTGTGATTTGCGGCGCCTGGTGCAAAAGTGTAACTTTTTTGTGCAACTCTTCTGTATGGTGTTTTTTTAATATTTTTTGAAAATTTGTATTTTTTTTGGTACTTCAATGGTCCAAAAAAAAATCCGTGAACCTTATTTTCTTTCAAAATCAAAAGTTCAGAAAAACAAAAATGTGTAAATAAATTGTTTCTATCGAAATCTAAAATTTTAAAAAGATTGAATCACAAAATCTCAGAAAATTTGCAAAATTGTAATTAGAAAATTCGCAATATTCAGTTCTGGTATAATTTTTACGGAAAAATTGTTTTTCAATGATTCTTAATTGGTTTTAACTAAACAGCATATATTTAATACTTTAGAATATACTTAGAAGAAAGGAACTAGAGAATTTAAATAACTTTATCTTAAAAATTAGACCAGAACTGAAAATTGCGGATTTTCTTATTACAATTTTGCCAATTTTCTGTGATTCTGTGATTCAATTTTAATAAGATTTTAGATTTAGAGAGAAATAATATGAATGCACATTTTTGCTTTTCTGAACTTTTGATTTTGAGAGAAAAAAGATTCGCGGATTTTCTTGTGGGCCATTGGAGTACCAAAAAATTACAAATTTTCAAAAAATATTGAAAAAACACCATACAGGAGAGTTGCACAAAAAAGGTACAATTATATAAAATAAACATCAATATACAGGGTGAGACTTTAAAGACGACTGTTCTGAATTTAAACTGTATGCTTATCTTCACGATTATCTGCAACTGTAAACTTTAAACTGTATGCTTATCTGCAACTGTAAACTTGATTCTTTCTTTGAAAAATCATTAAATAACGAATTGAAATACTATATTTCGGGTAGAATAATTAACCTTGAAATAATTGTATGATTTATATGTCGTCTTTACAGTCTCATCCCTTGTGGCAAACCCTGTATTTTCCTTAGAACAGGATGGTAAAACTAAAAAGCAAAGAATTATAATGTTTAAAGATAGTTATTTCAGAGTTGTACGCACTTTTAGTTCTGCAGTGTACTGTCTCTGGGCGGTAATGTAAACACAAGACTGACATGTTGAAGCCTGACATGGGATCCATCTTTCACAAAAAAATAATGAAATATTCTGGTTAAAGCAAACTATTATGTGAATTTTAAAAATGATTAAAATTAAATGCTTTTATCCTCTTTGGATACTAGAGGAACATTGATGCATCTATTCTTGTTTACAAACACCGCCCAGACAGAACTTGTTTTATTACGACGCAAAGAATACGCAACAGCAATTAACTTTCCTTCCCTTATTTCCTTGGTAAAAGGAGTCCATCTAATAAAGACGGGAAACAAATCTTGGAAATTAAAACATCAGAAAAACTCCGTAATCCACTGAAGTCCTTTCATTGGAATAAATTCATATAATTCTTTCGTAAACATTTTTTTGGTGCTGGAAATGAGGACTTTTATTCCAAATATTTTTTGGATTATGATCATTTTTGGCTTGAATCCAATCCATAATTATCAGTATGATAATTAATGTATAAACCTGGGCCCAAATTTAATGAATTAAAGTGATTGCTGAACTACCTACGGCGCCGGTTCAAATCCTGAATCACCGATTCAAATCCTCATAATTCTTTAACTTTGAATCGGTGATTCAAGATTTGAACCGGTGGTAGGCAGTTCAGCGACCTGGCTCATTTATCAAATTCGGTCCACGGTAAGAAACTTTCGATTCAAGGAAGAACAGTTCTTGGAAATTTTGGATAATTATATTTTCAACTGGAATTTTTATTCGGAAAAATACAGCGTAAAAATCGCTGCAAAAGGGGAAAAAACCCAAAAATTAACCTTTTGTTTTAAACAAACTTTGCGATATTTGGAAGGATAAATTCTAAAATATTGTAATCAAACGAGGTAAAGGGTTTTATATGATTTGAAAGGGAGTGACCGGCAATGTATGGTAGTTGAACTAAGAATGTAGTATTGTGGAGACTTTTTGGCATTATTTGAGGCCAATGAGACGCTTTACGGTGCATATTTGTTCAGCACAAGAGCGCAAATTTAGTCTTTAAAATCCTGTTAGATTGCTCATTTTTGAGGGATGTACTTGAGAGCCGGTTTTAAAAATTATTCAATAACAACGACAACAAACGTAGTAAAAATTCTACAGTAAACTAATTAGTCGTTTAGGAACAGGTTGAGAAATAAAAATTAACTATTATCATAAAAAATAAGTAATCTTATTCAGTTATTGGTTTCTGTAATGTATCATTGTTCACAAACATTTTTATTTTAAAGCTAAACCTAGTAACGTTTAAACTAGATAGTAACTTTAAAACTCTATACCTTGTAACTTAAAAATATCCTGTAACTTTAAAACTAAGTTGTAACTTTAAAACTTTACCAATTGTAACTTTAAAACTAACCCGTAACTTTAAAAATACCCTGCAACTTTAAAACTACGTTGCAACTTTAAAGCTATACCTTGTAACTTTAAAACTTTACCTTGTAACTTTAAAACTGCGTTGTAACTTTAAAACTTTACCTTGTGACTTTAAAACAATACCTTTTAACTTTAAAACTATTGTGTAACTTTAAAAATACCCTGTAACTTTAAAATTACTTTGTAACTTTAAAGCTATACCATGTAACTTTAAACCTATACCTTGTAACTTTAAAAAATACGCTGTAACTTCAAAATTATATCTTGTAACTTTAAAACTGCATTGTTACATTAAAGCTGTACCTTGCAACTTTAAAACTACGTTGTAACTTTAAAACTACTTTGTAACTTTAAAACTATACATTGTAACTTTAAAAAAAATGTAACTTTAAAACTATACATTGTAACTTTAAAACTTCTTTGTAACTTTAAAACTATACCATGTAACTTTAAAACTACTTCGTAACTTTAAAACTATACATTGTAACTTTAAAAAATACGTTGTAACTTAAAAAATATCCTATAATTTTAAAAGTGCATTGTTACTTTAAAGCTATACCTTGTAACTTTAAAACTACGTTGTAACTTTATAATTAAACATAGTATGAAACTTTTCAAAAATACCTTTAAGCTTCAAAAACTTGAATACTCCATGGTAAAGTTTTAACAACATTATAACTTTAAAACTACGTCTTATGACTTTAAAACCTACTTGCAGTAACTTTAAAACTTTAAGTGTTGACACAAAGCATTTAAAAACATGTTAAAGATTAATAAACCTGTGAGAGAAGAGGGGAAGTACAGGAAAAAGGGTAGGAGGGGGGAGGAGATCGTAGCTAGTAGGGATTGGAGGGGCAAGGAATAGAAGGGGAGGAGTATGAAGGGCAGGAAAGGGAGGAGTATGAAGGGGAGGAATAGAAGGGGAGGCGTATGAAGGGGAGGAAGAAGAGGAGGAGTATGATGGGGAGGAGAATGAAGGGGAGGAAAAGGAGGGGAGGAGTATGAAGGGGAGGAAGAAGAGGAGGAGTATGAAGGGGAATTGTATGAAGGGGAGGAATAGGAGGAGATCAGCCATGTTCTTGTGCTTGTATATGTCTGTAATTTATATTAATAAAAAGATGAAGAGTACTGGACCACCCTGCCTGGACTAGCAGGAATAATTAGCACACTTCTTTCCAGGCTCATTTGCATCAGATCTGGTTACAGGCCACTCACAGGGTTTCAGGGGTAATTCTGGGGTTTTTAGAGGGTTTCAGGGGTAATTCAGGGGCTTTAAGAGGGTTTTAGGGGGAAATTCAGGGTGGTTTCGGCGGATTTCAGAGGGGTTCAAGACTAATTCAGTGGGTTTCGGGGGTAAATAAAAGGGTTTCAGGGATAATTCAGGGTGAAAAATCATTCTGGGGCATCGGTATATAGAACGAGAAAGGGATTGTTTACCTATTTCACTAAAATCGAAACACTATACGATGCCAACGAGGGCAAAAAAGATCGAAATAAATTATTATTAAAAAATTCAGTTCAAAAACCATTGGAAAATCAACGTTTAAAGAGTTTTGCCCGAACCCAAGATATTCTATAATAATCGGTAAAATATAAAATAGTTTAAATTAACGTCTATATTCTATAAACACATTATCACGAACAATAAAGTCCGTTTTTGTGGTTCAATTTTTACTTTTATTTAAAGATAAGATAGCTGATATGAACAAAAATAATTAAGATATTAATTTTGAAAACAATTATAAAAGAGTAAAATTAGAATTTAAGACTTTCCATTTAATCTGTCTAGTAATTCTTTAAATTTTCTATTCATTTAGAAAGAAAATGTGTTTTTGCCGTAAAATCCTATTTTTCAATCCCTGTATATCTTTGTAACCCAAAGTGGAAGACCCTTGTTGTTTCCAACTATAAATTCAGCCCGATACAATAGTAAGTTAATCAAATTAAAGTTTGTGGCAAAAACCCAGTTCTTTTGGCCCTGAAAGTACATTTGTTGTTATTCTGATATGTACATGAGTATTCCTCTCTTGATTATCAGACAAATAGTTTAGATCTGACAGATTATATATTCATCCTAGACTATAGTAGAATACAGGGAGTAGATATTCATCCTAGACTATAGTAGAATACAGGGAGTAGATATTCATCCTAGACTATAGCAGAATACAGGTAGTAGGGAGGGACACAATACTGGTACCCCCCCCCCCCCTCCTGTAGTGTATATGTTGAGGGGCAATTGTCTGTTGACTACCTCCCTCTGTATATGTTAAGGGGCACTTGACTGTTGGCCCCCTCCCTCTGTATAATTTGAGGGGCTCTAGACTGTTGACGCCCCTCCCTCTGTTTATGTTTAGGGGTTCTAGACTGTTGTCCCCCTCCCTCGGTAGCTATGTTGAGGGGCTCTAGACTGTTGACCCCCTCCCTCTGTATATGTTGAGGGGCTCTAGACTGTTGTCCCCCTCCCTCGGTATATGATGAGGGGCTCTCGACTGTTGACCCCCTCCGTCTGTGTATGTTGAGGGGCATTAGACTGTTGACCGCCCCTCCGTATTTGATTGTTAATCTCTCTTTAAGACGTGTTAATTTAGAAAATATGCGTATAATTGGCCGAAGGAGGGAGGGGGAGGCAAAAACCATTCATTTGTACTAGAGATGTTATAGATTAGGATTGGGCAATTATGTAAAATCATTAGTTATCTATCCAGTGAACATTGCCTAGACACTTGGGACAAAAAAACAGTTTGTTCACTTTTTTTTAAAACATCGAGTCCCAATCCTCCCCCGGCCCCCCATTGGCGCTCTTTTTCGAATTAGTTTGATAACTGTGAATTGATCAGATCGTCGTTTTTTTCTCCAGAAATTGGAAATACATTTGCTTTATAACTATCTATTAATACTAGGCTTTTAAGCAGGGTTTCAAACGCAAGTGGATTTTACTTGCGCGCAATTGAGGGCCCTGTATGAAATTTCCGCGCAATACGAGAACACTTCCGCGCAACAGAATTCCGACTTGTAACCCTGCAATCTTTGCGCCCATCTTTTCTATTTCAACTTTTAATTGTGGCTCTGTCAGTAACATCTTCTCTTTGTACAATTTAAAACAATAACGAAAAAATTCGCAGATTTATAAATCTTTGTTCGCGCATTGTCGAAATTTTACAAAAATGAAAGACTTTGACATAATTTCTTTTTGTAAATTTGAGCATATTTTTCCTGGGTTCGTGTGAGGTCCCACACAAAATTTAGACCCGATCGGTTCAGCCGTTTTGGCGTTTATTGGAAACAACCGGACAAACAGACAGACAAGCAAAGTATATATAATGTTTTGTTTTAATGAAAGCCAAAAGACACACAGAAAAAAAAACAATCGACTAAAGACCGTCGGCATGTTTTCGCACTTGTCAACAGGAAACACAAGGAACTGATCAGCAATCATCCAGAATAAGATAATATTGAATTAATAAATATTTTATTTAAAAATAGAGCCTAGACAAATTAAATACGGTGTTGTAAAAATGCACACATATTAATATTTCTATCAAAACCAATAAATTTCAAATATGTACAAAGCGAGTTAAATAAAAGTCAGTTACAGTTTGATAAAGTTAGAAGTTAAAAAAATACCTATCGTGTGGACATTTAAAGATCGACTTTCGTGATTATTTTTGCATATGAAATAGGACTAACGTTTAGCTGTTGACAATTGGACTAGACCTGTAAACCTTATCCTTCACCTCTTGGCTAACTGATAAGCACGTATTGCATACTTTTTAGTCAAATTACTCACCTGTGTTTCAACTTTTAAAAGAAATATTATTCAATGTGTTTGAAAAGTCTAGTCAGCAATACTCAGTTTATTATTTTGCGATTTTTTAAATATTTATCTTGGGGCTTGATTAATAGTTAGTGATTTTGCTTTTCACAAAACATTATTTTCTCATTTACATTTATACAATTCATTTACTTTATAGGTGCAATAGTGACATTTTAATAAATGTCTGTTCTTACAATATTTTTTTTTGAATAAATGCAGTTTTTATTCTCGTGGATTCATGATTTATTAGTTTTCACCATCTTCAGGTCATTGAATTATTTGAGTAGATTAAATGGTGCTTTATGCTTTCTTCTTTTATGAATTCTAAAACAAAAATCAGATTAGAAATTAGAATAAATCAGATTAGAAATTAGAATAAATCAGATTAGAAATTAGAATACATCAGATCAGAAATTAGAATAAATCAGATTAGAAATTAGAATAAATCAGATTAGAAATTAGAATAAATCAGATTAGAAATTAGAATACATCAGATCAGAAATTAGAATAAATCAGCTTAGAAATTAGAATAAATCATAAATTAGAAATTAGAATAAATCTTTTAATTAAAGAATGCCTAAAATTCTTATCCATTACAGACCGAATTTCAAATGCCCCCCTCAAAAAAAATTTTAAGCGTGCCATTTCAATTATTAGCCTTAGAATCTTTGTCTGAGTAACAATAAGGATAATATCATCATTTTTCCATCGTATAAAGTGTTAAACAGTAACAATTTATTTAACTGATTCTGTGGCATAAATCTGCAAATCAATTTGAAAGAGAAAAAAAGCAGTTTTCAGCTAGAATTTTTTCTTTTTCATTTAATAATATCAGACAACGGATAACAGGGCACTGATGTGAATCGACCATGCAAAACTAAACAAAAGGAGTCCGGATACGATCCCAAATGTTGATTGATTGATATTAGGGGCAGAAATTAACCATGTTGTTATTTTTAACGATTGCAAGTATATTGTCAAGTTACAGAAAAAAATCCATACTTGAGAACTGCAAGGGAGTGTTTATTTTTCTGTATATCATAATTGATATCATATATTGATAACTGATGTTTACATTTTTGAACACCCCAATTGTAGTACACATTTCTAAAGTGTAATACACTTACACAAAATCTTTCCACGGAAAGTGTATTTTCATGCCCCTAAATGTACTTTCAATCCCGATCCCATTTGGGATCAAAAATAGAATAATATGAACTCCTGATTTTATATTGTTAATAATCTGATAATGTGTTCCTAAGAGCTTCTTGAGTTTTATGAAAGATGTTGCAGAACTCACAAGTATACCCGGCAGACAAACCGTGTTTACCCTAAAACATAACAAATTTAAAATATATTAAAAATGCAACATTTTTTAGAGAAAATAAAAACTAAAAAAATAAAAGAATGCAGTGGTCGTCGTTTATACCAATACAATGAAGATGACTTTTTATTAATAATGCTTTGATCTATAACAAGCATTTTTAAATTGCAAGTTTACAAGTAAACAAAGAGAGGCTGCTAATTCACTAATTCTCTTTGTTTACATGTTTATGTGACTCTGCTGTTTAAAAGATTGGCAGATATCAAAATTGAAAAAGAAAGTCGTCTTCAATGTATTAATATATACGACGACGACGACTGTAGAAAAATGCTATATCGGAGAAAATGTGTATTTTTGAAGAACTAACAGAAAACATAGTTTGATAATTTTATTCAAATTTCCATTGCTAATATTTTTTCTCTGAATATATGGCATTCTTTATTTATAAAGAGCTGGTTTTAAAAATAACATGAAATTGAAGAAATAAGTTTTTAGCGGGATTTCATAAAAAAGTGTCATACCAAAAACACCTTTTATCGAGCAATTACTTTATAGGTTACCTCTAAGTGTACTTTTATTAGTCGTTTAGTTGCGCTGACATGTCCGCAGATCTCACACTATCATTTAAAACAAATACAATTTTACGAGAGAAAGACATGAAGAAGTTGAAGAAAAATGATTGGCGAAATTTTTTCTCCTTTCCTTCTTTTTTTGTTGCAAACTTGCAGTTAAAGACGCTTAAAAAATATAATACTCGGGATAGAAATAAAAAATATTAGTTCAAATAAAAGAATCAAATCAATTCTTAATTAATGGATATGTTAAAAATAAGAAAGAAAAAATTAGATCACTTCATGTGCCATTTTAAAAATAGACTTGAATTGAAAAAAAATTGTTTAAGTTTCCTTGAGTCCATCCGCCTCTAGAACATAGAACTCTTCAAGGTTTATATCCGGCTTAGAACCTTCTAGAAAACCTAAATTTAAAATATATGTACAAAGGCCGAATTTAAAGAATTTGCGCCGCATCTTAAATTTGAGTTGCGGCTCAAACATAATTGGTCCCACTATAAATTGTGGGCAGTGATTCGAGCCGGCGGTTAATTGGAACTGGTTTGCGGCGGTTTACCTACGAAATTCTTAAAATTCGACCTCAGGATGATAAATAAAAATAGACTTTTTAAAAATGTTAACCAAAGCAGAACCAGGTACTAGAAAAAGATAAATTTAAATCTATTAAATCGTTATTACATGACGTTTGATATAGAAATTAATCATCTCCTGCATTGTTAATCTTTCTCCGCTTAAGAAGGCTCTCTAACAACTTCCAAACTTCGAACCTGATATTTGGACAAATTGATTTTTTACATAACATTGAGATCTTTTTTAATAATACTATAACTAAAAGTATATAGTCAGCAGGACTCAGTCCCGAAGATGGATAGGATTGGCTCGAACCGTGCATCCTGATCAACACTGCTATGGTCGGCAGCTCCCAGCTTATCATGGCCCACAACTGGTTTATCAAAAACCCAAAATTCCAAACTCATTAGAAGAAAATTATTGAATTGTCCCGTTTAACAAACTTTCCTAAAATGATCATCCTAGGTTATAATAAGGCTCGTACTTCGATTGGAGTTATTTAAATAAATAGAGGAATGGAACCTTGGTTAGATTATTCATGGAAATATAAAATTAATAATTTAAATTACATAGTTTTAGTTAAAACAGCCAAAATTAGCACTGTATCCTGTATAATTTACAAAGTTGTAACAATTGAAGAGGGTTAGAGTGGCCGAAACGGAATCCCCTTGAAATAGTGTAATTTTAATTTTTAACTTAAAATGTGCTTCCTCAAAGGGGCACTGGACCCTTTTTAAGCAAATTGATTTTTTACATAACATTGAGATCTTCTCATATATCCAGGATCTTTCATAGTTATTACAACTGGTCAAAAAGCATATTTAAATTGATATCCGATGTGGACACTTTTAAATTTTAGGATCAATGCTTTATCCCTTTATTTAAAATTATCCATTAAGGGTATAATCATCACGGGATATCGAAGAGGAATTAGATTAGTCCATAGATCTAAACAAGATGGAGATCAATGCTTGTTCCCGAGATTCAAAAAAAAAATTTAGACCAAAATAAATAAAAAATGTTTGCATCATATCCGGCTTCCGTCTAGTTTCATATCTCTAACCCTATTCAACCTTTTAGCAGAATTTAAACACATTATTTTAAGTGGGCCTTTTTTGTTTTGAATCAAAAAAAAAATGGGGGCCATCATCTGTTTTGCTCTAGAAAACCTACGGATCGATTTCCAGGAAAACTGTAATCTCAAGTTCTTTATTTTATATAAGATTTGCCATCAAAAATATAAATCTTTCAAAGACTTTAACAGTCAGGGTTGTAAATTAGTTGCGAGACTCATTTTTTTGCCCCCCCCCCCTATTTTCAGAATCATATTTTTGCCCCAAATCCACAACTTAAAAAACAGATATATTTTACAGGTTTTTGAAGCCCGCACATTCGAAATTTCTACGGGGGGGGGGGGGCAAGGCCCACCTTGTAAAGAAAATATTTGGATTTTAGTGGTATAATGAAGCGTTTTGTTGCCCTTAAAAAGGTCAACTTCTAGGTCCCTCTTGAGTATTTTTTACGAATTTCAGATAATGTTTTTTTCATTTTGTTTTTTCTCTTCCCTTTTCCCCCTTTTTCCCTTCCTTCTTCCTCTTTTCCCTTCCCTCTTCCCCCTTTTCTCTTCCCTCACTTCCCTCTTTCCTTTTCCATGCCCTTCCCCCTTTTCCCTTTTTTCTCCATTTTTTTCCTCCAAACCCACGGGGGGCGGGGGGCCAACAGAAAAATATATACTCCTAGCTTTTACTTTAAATCCACCTTTTTTTTCTCGTCAAATTACCTTTTACTTTCTTCATCAGAAATACTAATAAAAAATAGATTTTTTGTTACAATCTTAACTTAAAAAACACAAAAAAATTAAAATAGATGAAAAAAGTGTCAAAATATAGCTTTCAGAAAATTTTTGAGTGAAGCAAAGTCAGTGTTCAGTTAAAGTAACACAGATGAATTTTACAAACTTGAATTGGCTAAAAACGAATAGGTTATAAAAAAAAAAAATAACAAGTTTTTTTTATATTTTTAATAAATATTTACAGTATTCAGTCAACTTCTGTATTACATTGTTTTTAACAAATGACAGTTTATAAGTTTTTCCAATTTAGTTAAAAAAAAGCACTAAGAATTAAAATTTAAAATCTTTCCATTTTAAAAAAAATAACTTTCATCAATTACAAAATAATAAAAATATTTAAAGTTTGCTTTCTTTAGAAATATGATTATAAATAAGATATACTAAACAGGGGCCAATAAAAGTCAATCTCTTTTCTCAGTGGGGTTTGATGAGAAGTTCATTTATGGACGGATACTTGTGTATATTTATTTTGTGCGCGTACTTTCGGGAATGTGTCAATTGTGTACTGCATTCTGACAGGGGTCCATATAATTCCATCCCGTGCGGTCCCAAATGTTGATTGATTGATATTAAGGGTAAAAATTAACCATGTTGTTGCTTTAACAAACAAACGTACGATGTCAAGTTGAAGAAAATATTCCAAACTGCAGAATGTGTTCTGCACCCGAGTGTGATTCATTATATCTCTGATATAAATTACTAATATTTACATATTTTAAATAAAAAAACCTTGCGAAAGTTCACAATGACAAAGAGAAATTTATTTTCCGTCCCTAAATGGAATTATGATGGCCTGCATTACGAATGATGTGGTCTAAATATTGAAAAATAAACCATAAAATCAAAATTATAAAAAAAATCTCGTCAAGTTTTAAAAAATAGTTCTTTCATTTTTCAACAACAACAAAATGATTTTTTAATTAGCATGAGATGACATTTTATCAGACCCCTGCCACAAAAATGTATCGATATGCAAAGACAAAAAACATGGCACGAAAAAAAAACGAAAAAGTTAATTATCTAGTAAATGTTGATATTATTAGATTCTCAGGATAAAATCACACGAGCTGATGAACATGTTTGTCTGCTGTTGAATTCCAGTGCTTGTTCCGTCTGTGTACACACAAAGAGTTCCGAGTCTTAAACATTTTATCACAAAACTCACAATTAAACTCACGCTGGAAGTGATGAACCTCAAAGTGTTGTTTCATATTTCCGACCATGAGAGTGATTTTGCCACAAATCAAACACCGAACGTTTCCGTTCAGTTTCTCTGTGTTTTGCAGGAAGAATTCTTCAAAGAGTGAATCACCTGAAACAAGACACATGTCACAGTATCTTCTCAGGTTGTTAGTGGGGTACTTGATATAAGTCCATGAACGTTTTTCATGTGAAAATTTAGATTTGATTTTGAGGAGAAAACGGTGTTGCATACATCACAGTGGGTCACACCCCGATGAATCCCCATGTGGTTTAACAGAGAATTTTTATTCGAGTATTTCTTGTTACAGATCTCGCAGGGGAACTTCTTACTGGTGCTCTGCGGTATCCAGACTCCTGAAAGCAGGATGTGAGTTCCTCATGTGAGCGTTTAGATTAGACGTGGTAGAAAGGACTTTGTTGCAAATAGTGCAACTAGTTCGGCCCCGATGGATCCCTCTATGATTTTGTAAGGACTTCTTGTTTGAAAACTGTTTGCCACACAATTCACACTCAAACTTTTCCGAATGTTCCGACCATCCTGAAACATGACCTCACTTAACTACCCGGGCATAGGATCACAACACTCCCCGGGTATATGATCACTTTATAACCCCGGGCAAAGGATCTCTTACACCCCGGGCATAGGATCGGTCCAGGCCAGATTAAAACCGTGCTTTTGCTGCAAGTGAGTGTTCAAGTTTGAAACCGTTGAAAACGTTTTGACACATTGATTACAGGTGGTTTTCCCATCGTGGCTTCTATTGTGGTTTTGTAGGGACTTTTTGCTGGCAAAATGTTTATCACAATGGTTGCAGGGGAATGGTTTCAATTCTGAAAAATCTTGAATGTGAATGCTGCGTAGGCCTAGGCGTCATAAAAGTATTGACAAGTATATATATCAGGCTGTGACGAGATATGTAGAAATTGTTTAACATATTCGAGAATGAGAGAGAAAAAGCAAAGTAATAAGAAATACAAAAAAAGTTTATTTGACCAAAAGACGATTTGTATCCTAATAACTGATCCGTCTTTTTTGTCCCTAAAAAGGTTTCAAAATAAATAAATTTTCTACGATGTAAAGTTTTATATTTTTACCCTAAAATTCATGTATTGTCTCCAATCAAACGATTTTTTTTTAAATTGGCTGCTTACCTCAAAATTGGGGATGATTTAAAAAAAATGTTTACCCCTTTAGTTTCAGGTTGGGCCCTTTTAGACCCTAGAATTTANTCCGGACGGATCAGTTTGTGCTCCAAACAGTCCCTTGGGTGTGCCTTGAGGCTGGTTTACCTGAGGATAACCTCATCATGTTGGACTGCTGAGGTTGTTGAACAGAACCTTGGAGATCATATCCTTCCTCATCTATATCATATCCTTCCTCATAATCCTCATAACCTTCCTCTACATACTCTTCAACCTAGGCAGGGGATTCATCTATTTAAAAATGATCTTCACTAATATAGATATATTTTAGGCGCGAAAGAAGAAGAAAGATATATGATTAATTGATTTACAGTATATTCTATGTATATTTGCGGGATAAAGTTTGAATGCAATATAACACATTAATATATTTTTGTGGAAAACTATGGCACAAATAAATATACATAGCAGTGAATATTAATCAATATTGTTTATTTAAGCAAAAACTGGCCAAACGGCTGTAACAAAATGGTTGACATTTTTTGAGGAAACCATGGGTACCCCTAAGGTTATAATGCAAGGAAAGTTATTTCAGAGGTGTACGCATCTTTTTGTACTGCAGTGTATGAAATATTCTGGTCATAGGAAACTAATACTATTATGCGATAGATAAAAATTATAAAAATGTAATGCTTTTAACCTCCTCGGATACTAAACATACATCTATTCTTGTTAACAAATTCCACCCAGAGAGAACTGGTTCAATATGTATGTAGAGTATACGCAACTGCAATAACCTTTCCTTGCATTATAACCTTGGGTACCCCGATGTGATAAATGCTCAACAGTTTTACGAAATTTTTATATTCCACGAGCAATGCTGGGCACTTTAGGTAAAGTCAAGATTTAATACCAAGAGCGGGTAAACGGCGAGATTAACACTATGACTATGAATAATAATATAAAGCTAGACACGGCCGGGCATTGTAACTTGTATTTAATAAGAGGGTTTAGAAACGCTCTAAATATAACAGAGAATTGAATTTTTTATACATTCTTAAAATTAAAATAAAAGTTTACAAAAAAACGCATATGTATACGGCAGAATGTATACTGAAAGTTTTTTTGTATATTTTAATTTATCTCTTATTTTGATTACTGATATTAACCTCTAAAACCTCAAATGCAGTACACATTTCCGAAGTGCATTACACGTACACAAAAAATTTGCCAA
Organism: Eurytemora carolleeae; assembly: GCF_000591075.1. Lineage (NCBI taxonomy): Eukaryota > Metazoa > Arthropoda > Copepoda > Calanoida > Temoridae > Eurytemora > Eurytemora carolleeae. The sequence goes on along the minus strand of NW_019396308.1, from coordinate 120,598 downwards.
AGTTTACATGACACAGAAAGTGTATTTGCATGCCCCTAAATGCAATTTCAAACTGGATCCCATTTGGGATATTGAATTATATGGACCCCTGCTTTGGAAGATAAAACGTAAAAAAAATTCTAACTAAAATTATCCAACTCGTTGATTCGTCAATTCAGATTGAACGTTGACACCTCACCTGGTTCTCTTGTTCTAAATCTACAACAGGCATCTCTTCAACCTACGAATAATAAATAGTTTTACTTTCGGGTCATTCCACGTTAATTCAACCACCTATAAACGGTCACATATTTTGCTAAAATTTCGCATACAACTTGGGATTTGAAAAAAAATCCCGAAACCCGAAGATGTCGGAGTTATAGCTTTTTTGTTTTTGACGATAGCTCCAATTTTTTTTTTTAATAGGTAATCACAAGTCTCTTTTTAAGCGTTAAGAAAAAATATATTATATAAAATATTATTTACAGGTCATAATTGCATTTCTTCATTGTCAGACTCCGTTTGAGGATGTGTATCAATTCCGATTGTGTTGAATTTTTTGAATACATTTTTCTACTGCCAAAAGGAAGGGGTTAGAAAAGTTTTTATTAAATGTAATTGTTAATGTTGAGCAGGGTATCTGCTAATCCCCAAGTAAAGAAGTACAACTGAGATCCGGTCCACTGGATCAGGTGGCGTATGTGGGGGTGGGGTGGGATACACCCCCCAGGACAAATTTCTAGACACGCCTCGGACTGGATTCACAAGGTTTGAGGAGTTCACTGCTACGAATAAAGGTGATAAAATATCAACAATATCCCAAAGAAGACATGTTTCTTAAAGGGACTGAACCTGCTTTTATAGAGTGACAAGACATACTCTTAACAGTGCAATTAAAATCTAAAGTCTGATATCGAATCATTTCTTTTTGAAAATTAATTATTTTCCATTGTGGTTTATAATCTCTATAAAAAACGCACGGATTTCTGGTTCAGTTGAAAAACGACGACATATTTTTTTCAGATTTTTACGTTTTTCAAATATAATAAATGTTGACATTTTTACTGGATCGGTTCAACCGTTTTGACGATTTTTTAAAACAAAAACAAAAAGACAGACGAGCTAAGTATATATGTAGATTTGAACACCTGATTATAAATAATTAATTTTTAATAAAATAAACCTTAATAAGAGGTAGAGACTGAGATTGCGTTGAGGATCCTCTATCCGAATATTCTCCTTTGGTCAACTAAACAAATTTAATTAAAGTTAAGGCCGAGAAAAAAAAAATGAAACATTGGACATCAATAGGAAAGCTTTTCTTTTTTAACCCGAAATATCGTTTATTTTCCCCCATTTCCGCAAATAAAACCCTAAAAAATGTTTCCGCTCCTCGCAAACATACATAACTTCTGTGAAAAAAATGTTTTTCAAAAAAATAGAGGGAATCATTTTTCGAATAAAATAAATAAACCGTATACCCCTGGTTAGGATTGTTTAAAAACATTTGTCTCGCTTTCTCTAAATGATTCGCCACCGGATATACAAAGTTATCAAAAATTATTTGAAAAAAATGTCAACCATTAAGAAACATAATTTTTAATCGACTGGTTGGTAGTTTCATTTTTGGAAACTTTTCTTTGTTTACTTGGTACTTTTTTCTTTTCAAAAAATTAATTTTCAAAAATAACTTGTATTATTTTGGGTAGTAAGATTAAAAAGGAGGGGAAATCTTGGAAGTTGATGTCAAATACCCCCCCCTGGGATATTCCCCCTATTTATTTAAGGATTATCCACCCCCCCCCCCCTGAATTTTACCTTTGGTAGTTTAGCTGGTGCAGCTCCTCCATTAATATTACTAGTTGAACTACTGCGCTTGTGACTGGGTTCAGGTTTAGATTCTTTACTCCCTGCTGAGCTGTGGGGATCGGATTTAGGACTTTGCGTTAAACCTTTCACCTGAACAAAATAATAACAATAGATTAGATATTAATATCGGAATTAATTACAAATAGAATTTAGTCATTTTGATATGATTTTCTTCATAAATTAAAAATCGTGTTGATTCTGAAATCTTCTAAATTGCTAGGTATTGCATTAAAGGGACTGTAGGCGTATTTTAAAGTGACCCTCTACCTTTAAAACTTTTATATGATCATTGACGACAGAGTAATTCGTGTGTTTATCTGTAAAATGATGTTCAAATTATCAGGAAACTACAGAGTGTACGCTAGTGTACAGTGTGAACTCTACATACTTCTTGTGAATCTTCATTTTTTCCAACTACGTTTTTAAAACTTTGAGATTAAAAATATAATATTTCAAATATTTGAGTGACTCTTATAGAAAAAAAAATCATAATATTTTTTAAATATAAACCAAAGCATTGAACAATAACAAGCGTTTCTGTAGATAAATAAGGATAACTCATCCTTGATCTGACTTAGGTTTAAAGGGAAAAATATTAAATAAAACGCTCAACTCTTTAGTCTACAAATGTAATGTCACTTGAAAAAACATTTACAGTCCATTTTAGAGGTCTGTATCCTCTGTAAGTCTAGTACGGTGGTAGGCGATAATATCAATATAATAAAGATGACTTTTTTATTTTAATTTTTATTGTTAACAAGCTTTTTTCGAATTACAAGTTGACAAGTGATTAAGGAGAAGCTTTATTAATTGACAGCTTCTCTTTGTTTCCATTTTTTTGTGTATTCATCCTGTTTAAAGGATTGATTAAAATAAAAATTTAAATCACAAGTCGTCTTCATTGTATTGATATAATCGCCTACCACAGTGGATAATCGCTAAGAAAGCTGTGGCTAGGAATTATTACCTTGAGGTCCTCTGCAACAGCTAGAAATGATGTTAGCTGATCTTGTGCAACATTCACCTCACCCTAAAATATACAAAATTTCTTTAATGTGGGTCGTTTCTCCTACTTGGCTGACATTTTTAGCACAACTACATACGAGCCGGGTCGGTGGATTTACTTCGAAGAAGACTGTATTCAGATTTATCAAATTCGTTTTAAAAATAAGTAGTCAATTACTGTTTATAATTTTAAAACTAAACTGAAACCGGCAAAACTTTAGGTAACGATTTTTGGACCCCCCCCCCAGTCAATTTTGTAAATGGTTATAATTTGTTATGTGGCCGCAGTGCTCGGTCCCTAGCCTGTCCTAGCCGCAGCGCTCGGCCCAGAAAGTCTTAACCTAACCTAACCCTAAAATTATAACAAAAATAAATAATAATAAATTTGCTGAAATCATGTACAAAATTGATAGGAGGGGAGGGGGGAGGCGGAGGGTCCAAAAATCGTTTTATAGGACAGACCCAAACTTTTTTGGAAAATCTATTGGGATTTACAAACCGAACACCAATAAGTGCTAAAATCTCTGCCAAATCCTTAATTAGAACAGTAAGTTTTCTCAAAAATTAACCAGACAAAAATGATCCACCAAAACGGGTCTGTCCTATTGAACGATTTTTGGACCCCCCCCCATCCCCCCTCCCTCCTATCAATTTTGTATAAGACCAAATAAGTATTTATTTAGCATTATTTAGGGTTAGGTTAGGTTAAGACACTTTCTGGGCCGAGCGCTACGGCTAGGATGGGCTAGGGGGCCAAGCGCTGCGGCCACGGGTTAGGCTAAGTTGAGACACTTTCTGTAAGATCCATTTACAAAATTGATAGGTGGGGGGGGAGGGGACTTGAGGGGGGGGGTCCAAAAATCGCTCTCTAGGAAATTACCACCAAAACTAAGTAAACTTAAAAACAGATTTTGGTAATTCGAGGCCCACACTCAAAACAAATCTCATTATCTTGCATGGAACAAAAAAGTCCAGACCTAAGTTTCCAACCTTATAATAAATCTTTTAGAAAACCTGGTTTTAATTATTAATATTTTAAATATCTAGGTCTAGCGCTGGGGCCAGAACAATAAGTACTTCATATTAAAACCTTAAGAAGGGCCGGGGAATAGTATTTTTGTCAAGAACATATACACCCCAGGACCAAGCGCTATGACCACCTTGCTGAGCAACACAAACGTACATATTTCATTATAATCAAGAATTTCTCTATATTGAAAAATAAAAATCTGATAATTTTCTAGAGAAGGATTTTTGCTACCCCCCCACCCCTCCCCTCACCCTCACAATAATGGGCATGGTTAAAGTAAGACTTGCGGCCGCAACGCACGGCCCCTAGCATGTCAGAGCCGCAGCGCTCGGCCCAAAATCTGTTATAATTTAACCTGACACTGAAATAATACAAATTAAGGTACTTTATTAGCGAACGCCAATTGGACCCCCCCCCCTCACAAACAAAAAAAATTACCCAATGACTGAAGCATCGTACTATTTACCTGGTACATAAATGTAAGAATAGATTGCATATCCTCCCACCGAACATCCTTCAAGTATAGAAGGGGATGTTTATGGGGATTTTTCTTTAAAATATTTCTGAAGAATGGACTGCACGCACTTAGGATAACTTTATGTGCATCGAGCTGATTGTCTTCACAAACTAATGTCACGTCGAAAAAGTCTTTTTCCTCTCTGAGTTCGCTGAAAGCTCGGCTTAGATTTGTTTCGAAATCATTCCATTTTAAACAAAACTTCTCCGCCTCGCTCACCATTTTGCTCTATTATGTTCGAAAATAGGAAATACTATTTCATTGTCGAACTTGAAATCAGAATTGTTTGCTGCACTCACAAAGAATATTCCCTCAGACATTAAACAACGAACCCAAACAATTAAAAATCAATTGTCATTGTCAGCTGAATATTGGAAATCCGAACCAAACCAAATCTGAAAATGTCGTCTTTTAAAAGAAAAATTCAACTTTTACTTCGGTCAAATATTACAATTCTCAATGGTTTCTAATGGATAAATAAATTTTATATTTGTCTTTCATTTGATGAGATGTTCGGAATCTTATATTACGATTCGAAATGATTACATTTTATTTTTCTTAAGTTATACAAAAGAAATGACGACCTGTCAAAAAATTAAAAAGACGACATTAAATCTTCTTCCCGATGATGTATCTTTCGAGGTAATGTTGATCCGCTCTACTGCCCATTCGTCCTATTGCCCATCCGCTATACTGCCCATCCGACCTACTGCAACATCTGACCTACGACAGCTGTAGGTCGGATGGGCATATCTTCTTGCCCATCCGACCTATTCAGCAGCTTAATTTTGTCATGCCTATAGCGCAGTAGCTGGTAGAATAAATTAATTGTAGCTGTCGGACGGCCACTCAATTTTGTAGGTCAGATGGGCACTTTTTGTAGGTCGGATGGGCATTTTTCGTAGGTCGGATGGGCATTTTTCGTAGGTCGAATGGGCATTTTTCGTAGGTCGGATTGGCACTTTTCGTAGGTATCGGATGGGCATTTTTCGTAGGTCCAAAAATACACCATCATCTTTCGACCTACTTAAATCCGCTATACATACTCCACTTCTCACCTACGCCACTTCTCACCTACAGCTGCTAGATGGAATTGTGGCCTCAGCGCCCGGCCCTCTAGCCTGAACCAGCCGCGGCATTCGGCCCCCTAGCATGTCCTAGCCGCAGCTCGTTCGGCCCAGACATTTTTTTAACCACCCAACCCTCAATTAATACAAAAATAAACCGCTGGCGTAGGTCCAATATTGCAGTAGGTCGGAAAGTTAGTGGGTCAGAAGTTCAGTGATATAGACGATGTAACATATTACCCCTCTTCCCAAATGTTTTTTAGGATTTTAAAGGATGAGACTCAGAGTGAATTAACAAATTACTTTTCTTTATATTCATGGGTGTCCCGAGGTATAACTTGTTTCTTTCTTTGGCAAAATACTAAATAAACCATTGAAAGACTATACATATATGTTCATAGTTCAAGGCAAAAAACTTTATTTAGCCTAAAATCTTCATGTTCTAGGAGTTTTAAGGACTCTTTACAGCCTATAATTACCATTGTGGGTAACCTTGTAAACTCCCTCCAGGTCCTAGGCTGCTCGAAGCTTAATGGGGGATAGGGGTATGGTGGACGTCCCCCTGGAAAATTTGGGGACATCCACCCCAGGGGCGTGCAAGGGGGCTCTTTTAATATTACATCTGCTTGCATTTCCCTTCCTCAGGTAATTACATTCTACATTGCATTGCATTGCACTCACCCAAACTATAAGATTAAGTAAAGAAATAAAATATATTCTGATTCACAGCAATACCTTTCAAAGCTTTGTCTGATCAAGTATTGCATTAAACATCCATGTTTCCCATTTTAAAACTAAATATTTTTATCTGTGGTTTCTCTACAAAAGTGATTCGCGCATTTCTTGCTTCAGAAACAATGGAGAAATGAAGGTTTCAAAGGTACATCGGACATGCCACTCTATATATGGAGGGTCACTTGAAATTACGCATGTATTCCATTTAAGTATAATTACATTGTTCAGAAAAAATACTTTAAAATCTCACTTTTGCTCTTAACTAAAAGTTTCATTTAAAAAAGCTTAAATCAATACTGCCTTCAGTGTAAATATGATATCATAATTTATAATACATACAATATGTATCAATCCTATGAAAATATAGATATATTTTTTAGAAACGTTTCCATTATATTTTTCACCACTTGAAGTTTACACCAAAGTATTAAGAGGGATTGCCTGATTTTGTGCCCCCCCCCCCTTTAAGAAAATTACATAAATAATTTATTAACGCTTGTATGAAAGTGTGTATATGATCGAATAGTTTACATAGTTAAAAATCGTATCAATATTTTTTCAAAAAAGGGTTTTTTTAGGGGAGGGGGGGGCACAATGTTGCCAAGAACACAAATGTTCTCGTACGCCCCTGATCCACCCTCTGTTAACTTAAAATGTTTAGCTTATTAGTCTAATTTTTAAAAAATTTTCCCAATGCTAGTTTTATAAGTGGACACCACATTCCTCCCAAGTAAAAAAAGTAAGGAAGTTCTCCAGTTTTGGGGACAATTGTTTTTAAGAATTTCAGAGGAATTTCTTGAGAAGAAGTTCTTGTGAATTATTCCTCGGAAATATATAATATATAATATATAATAATATATAATATATAAATATATAATAATAAATATATCTAATATGATAATAAGTCTATTCTATTTAATCCTTGGGGATATGTGCTCGTACGTATGAGCTACTGCATATACAAATCATATTACCATTATTTCATTCACATTTTATGTCTATAAGATGTTAGACCAATAATTTAAACGTGTTTCTTTATTTTATAAAGATTCTTCTAACTGGTTCTAATCATAAGGAATAAGATGTTTTTTTTAAAGAATGAAATTATGATCAATATTTACCCCTAGGTTTGATAACGTCTGTTTCCAATGATATGCAGAATATATATTTTACAGATGCAGATTCTGGAATATATTATATATATTATATATATCACAGTTTCTCCAAACTTTATTACTTTTCCACTTCCATGCCTGAGACGTACAGGGTGTCCCACATCATGTTAGATCGTCAATAGGTCTAAATTACGATTTTCGGGACTAATCAGATTTAAGAAGAATGAATCATTTTGAAAATTTTATAAGGCTAATAAATAACATTTCTTGCAGAAAATGCTACACTTAAACCTAGATAAGCCACATATCGAAAGAATTCATCAAATGTTGTATTCTTCACTTTCTAATAATGGAATGTTGCAGGTATTTAGTTTTTTTATTAAATGATTATATGGAACTCTTTAAAACTGTTCCCGCATATTCATGGCTATTAACTTAGTTATTTTCGCAATAAATTATTATGAAACCCACCGAAAAATTGTCAAGACAATATATGGCTCATTTAGAGTTTAACTGTAGGTTTTTCGAGAATTATGTGTTTATTTCGACGTTAAAGTTTAATGCTAATCTTATATAAGTTGGGACGCTCTGTATGGGGTGTCCCACATCACATCGTTCAGAGCTCTAAAATAGGTTTTTTCGAGAATACACTAATAATTCAAAAAAGATTGAATAATTTTTAAATCAAATTTGCGAAATACAAATTTTTTTTGTGTAAATTTTGTTCATTTCGATGTTAAAAGGAACAAATTTACAAATTGAATTGATCAGACGAAAGTTTGGGAAAACACCGGCGTTTTCCAAAATAGGAAAGTATTTAATTCAGATATTTCTTCATTGATTCTTATTAGCAAGAAATGCGCAAGTCATTTTTGGGAAGCCACTGCTAATAAAAATAAACAATTTAAAGAAACAAAAACATGGATATCTAATTAATACTTGATCAAAAACGCTTTTAAGGGTACCGTTGTACATCGCCATCTTTGCATGGAGGGTCGAACTTGAAGTTAGGTTGACTGTCATCTTATAGCTTAGATATACTTCAAAATAATCTATCTTACGCTCAGTGCAAAGTGATATTGTCCTCTGGACTCTCTGGACTGAAGTAATTATATGTTGTTTATAGAGTTAGACGCTTTAAAGAAAAAGTTATTAAAAAATTTCATAAATGAATTTTTTTGTATTTTAGGATAATTCATGATAGGACATTTCAGAAATATACAAAAAAATTTTATAAACTTAATAGAAACTCATATCTAAAGAACTCAAAAAGGAAACTTTACAAAGAGAAACTCAATATAACAAGCCAGATGGAATCGATTAAAGCACTAACTTTGCACGGACATTTATTTTACATTATTATTAAAATACAAACTGAGGATCAACCGAAGTTAATCCTGGAATCATAGATGGAGCTAATTCTCCTCTCGGAGCTACTGGAGCTGTTATCGACCGCTCTCTTCTGACACTTCATCAAGACTAACTCCCTTATCGGGGAGAAAATGGACGCCTAGTTTGCTTTCTCTGCCGACGAAAGTACCGTTATCCATGTTCCTCCAGATAAGGGTCACGAGGGTTCGAATCTCGTTCTCCTGGAAATTTCCTCTCCTCCTTGGTAATAGATGCAGAGTAACGGGTTAAATCATTATTATTTGTTTGTCCAGTTCTCAACTGATGATAAAGTTTTAGCTTGGGTTGAATGAACTAGGCTATGGTTTTATATCCTTGGTGGGTTTACAATTTAAATTTTCTATATATATATAGGATATTTCAGATAGGAAATTTAGTGACTGAAAAAATATTTCATGGATAAGGTAAATACTTTCCTGCTTCCAAATTATCTTTCTTGAATCTTGTGTTGATATACACTTTTATTTTTACGATATAGGACAAAAAAAAGTATTCATTTTGTAGGCCATCAAGGATATTTTTGAGTACAACGATTTGCTTAGTTCTAATTCCAGGTAGATTTAGTGAATTTTTAAACAAGTGAACGGTCTCTTTATTTAAAAAACAATTAAAATAAAGAATATATCTATCGCATTCTTATATTTGTCATAAATAGAAATCTATAATTTATTCTTAAAAAATTGCAATTTTAAAACAATACTAATGCATGTGTTGATAACGAAATTCCATTAAATTATAAAAAGAAGAGTTCTCTTTCCTTTTTGTTGATATTATCTCTTATCCAGTCCAAGTAGTTGGTTGTTCTAACAAATATGTTAACAATTAGATGTCTTTGCAATAAATTTTAACAAATAAAAATCTTAATATATTTTAGAAAGTATAGTAAGGATATTTCGGCATTTTAAAAATTCAATCATTGTATTGTAATGACTACAAATGTTTTGATATTAAACCATTTTCAGAAAATAAAGTTCAATCAATATATATTCCATCTTTAGGGGAACTATATATTTAATGTGCTTTATTTGACAAAAAATGTGATTAGCTTCTTTATCTTAATAAGATTTGAGATTGGTAAAGCAATTATCTATTATCATTTATCACATTTTTTTTCTTCAACTTACAATTTTAAAAGAAAAAAAATATTTTTTTGTGGTACCATGTGAAAAAAATGAAAAAAATATTCCAAAATAAAGAAAAATAGTAGAGATGAGAATTTGATGAAACAAAAACATTATTTTGATGTAGACGACGCACAATGGGGAAACAGGGGGGGGGGGGATAAGCAATATTGAGTTTACACCATAAACCTCTTATCCATGTCAAATGTGGCTAAGTCGCTTGAATATTTTTTTGGAGAAGTCTCTAAGTCATAGTAATGTTGTGTTAAAGTTCTATAATATAATGACATAAAACTGGTATAATTTCCGTGAAAACTCTTAAACGCGAATCAGAGCCCAAACCATTACCCATACATCTTTGATTAATGATTGTTTGAATCTATTTTATTTATTTAGATTATTCTGAATCACAAGACAAATGCATTTTAAAAAGAGTATTGTGACAAAAACCAGTCACCCCCCCCTGACCCCCTAATATACGCCACAGTGCAACGCTAATAACACTTTTCTTACCCACACTGTAAAAAAGACATACCGGAAAGAAATAAAAAGAAAACAATTATGGTGGAATATCAAAAAATTTGTTTTCCAATAATATTTACATTTATACTAATAGTAAAAAATATGGTTGGCTTTTTAAAACTCTGCTTGGCCAAATGAAAAACAAACAATTTCTTGTTTCTCTAATAATTGTTTAATAAATTTTTTATTCTACCTTGTGTATACCCCTGGATAATCAGGTTCAGCACACTAAATAATAATTTTTTTTAAATATACATTTTCTCACAGATCATACAGATAGTACTTTAGATAGAAACAATGAAGCTAATATACCTGTGGAATAGGAAGATAAAATTTAATCAATTTTAATGTGTTTCATGTATTAAGCTAGTAGCACTAGCTTTAAAATCAAAATCAACTTGATAAGTGAAATGGGTCTGTGTGTGTACAGATTACACTGCATAACTTTGGTGTTATTTTTCAAAAAACTGAACAAAACAAGAAACTAAGTCTTTAACAGTTGTCTTTCTATTCTATAGTTTATTTGTCTCAATGTGGTGGTTTTTAGATCAGTACTTCTCAATAAATTTTGCATTGGCAGGACATCAAGAATACATTCATTTTTAATTTGCACACAAAAATAATCAATTATATTTAAATGAAATTTCATGTGATACGAATTCGAATTTTATGTTTCAAATTTTTAAAACTGATTAATTACAGCTGTGGTTTCTCTACAAAAGTGACTTGGGCCTTTTTTTATACACTTTTCCACCTAGAAAAATGACAATATCTTCCACATTATTGGTTTTAGAGTACCATTGTGAATAGGGCATTGTCATGTTAGCATGAAGGTTCACATCTTTGGAAACGGGGTTAAAGTGTACTCATTCCAATTACATGGCCTCGGAAGAATCTTGTATTGTTATTTTTTGTCACTACCTCGGTCTTTAACCATTGGGACATACAGTTAGATTAAAGTTAAAAATACCATGGTTATTCATGGTTGGTGGTATTGCTCATTATCCCCTTTTCCTGTAAATGGAACACACCACAAAGCTTTTCTCCTATAAACCTTGTATTTCACCTTAAGCCCCCATGAAACAATCCCACAGAGCTCCCACCGTCCTGTGGCAAGATTCAAACAGTTCAAGGGTCCACCACTATCTCCCTGGCAGGCATCTCTGAATATAACAAGTATTAAATGTAGATATAACAATCTTATCTCTAGACTAGCTTGGGAACCCAGCGCTGCCCAGGTTAATAAAAGACACTCCTGCCCAAGGTAATAATGCAAGAAAAGTTATTTAAGAGGTGTACGCATTTTTTGTACTGTCTTTGGGTGGAAAGTAAGCACCATTTATACAAAAATAATCTATGAAATATTCTGGTCATGGGAAACTATTATGTGAATTTTCAAAATTATCAAAATTATATGTTTTTATCCTCCTCGGATACTAGACAAACACTGATGCATCTATTCTTGTTTACAAATTCCGCCCAGAGAGAACTGGTTTCAATATTATGCAGAGTATACGCGACCGCATTTAACTTTCCTTGCATTAGTACCTTGCTCCTGCCGTTTACCTTGGACAATTATACTGGAAAACTAAATTTGCATTATTTCAGTCAACCCACTAAGTACATTCCCGTGGTTCTCCTGAGTTTCCAATCAAAATTTGAGGCAGATCGGCCAATGGGTTCCTACGTTATGCATGGCCAAACAAACAGACAGACACCCAAACAGAGATTACAACTTTATATATGTAGATATATAAAGCCTTAGTTAAATAATTTAAAAAGGAGATGTGTTTGAAGCAGTCCACCTCCTTGTGCTGTGAGTCTTAAAGTCAGATTTAGTCTTAATCTGGATTTGAATCAAGTAAATGATGGCTGAAATCTCAAAACACTGATTCAAGTTTCCAGTTAAGCAAACCATGTTTGAACCGTGTCTAGATAATTTTGAATGCTAGATAAAACAATGGGCAAAACTTTTGTTTTTAATAGCCAGCTATGTTAGCATTGTATTTTTATAGCAGTTTTATCCCTGCTATACGAGCTTTGCTGAAATTATGACACACAACTTTCATCTTAAGTTGATATTAGGCAATTTAAAGAATATACTTATCAGCATCTCCTGCACAGATCATGTTCTCAGTTATATTCCTCTCCATTACTCTATAGTTCCTTCTACACACCTCATCCTCCCAAACTCTAATATTAACCTCCTAGAACAGAAATAAAAGAAATGAGTATGATGATCCCTAAAGTTAGTCTTTGAAGTTTAGCTGTATAGCAAACACAAGCTGCTTTAAGGGGAACTGTTTTACATAAGGCCTCTTTGCATGGAGGGTTGCTTAGGATTGAATAAATGTTGTCTACATTTATTCCACAATTATATGGGTATGAGATGTTTCCTGTATGCATATAAGTTTAAGTAGTAACCACTAACCTACCTGTAATGTCGGACTGACAGGTCCACCAAAATAGATTGTTCCCCAACCAACAACATATGCTCGGTAATTTTCATAGACCTTGTCCTCTTCTGGTAAGCATATTGGCCATACAGACTTATTAAAGATAGCAGGTACACTGTAAATAAAGTGTTATTTTATAAGAAATTTCTTTGATCATATTTAAAATAATGATACCTAAGTTTAATCAAAGCGATGTCATTGTTGTATGTATTTGGATCATATCTTTCATGAACAACTAATCTTTTAATGTCATAAATTTTGTCACTGGTCTCTCCGTCAATGTTGAAATCATACTCTCCAACTTTAACCTTCATTTCCTCCTTAGTGTAGTGTACAACACAATGAGCTGCTGTCACTAGATAAGAATCTGATATCAAGGTTGCACCACAGAAACTTCCTTCTGGAGTTATCAGTGCTGCTAACCATGGCCACTCATTGGGATCAGCTGGCTTACCCCCAACAATCTTCTTTTCATATTCTGCAGCATTTTGTCCACATGGAGTTCTAGAGCAGGTTTCTTTATTACACTCAATGCGCTTTGTAAAATGTCTTACAGCAAGATCTGATGATAAGGTATATTTATCAGGACACCAGGGGGTTCCTGGGCTTCCAACAGTGCTGCAATACTTTTCCTTCTTTCCATTATAAAACCATTTTTCTGCACAGTTATCAGGAGGTAAACAGCTGTTGGTGTCTATACACATATCTGATTCACAGTATATAAACTGACCGGCAGGCAAGTAGTTTCCCTGGTCATCCACACCCTCAGGGGTTGGGCACCAGGGACGGCCAACACTTTTTATGGTGCTGCAGTAAGTCTGAGGTTCACCAAGGTAACTAAAAATGAGACTGTATGTACATGTATTGTAAAAATTTAGTTATTTTAAAGTTGCCACAAAAAAAAATAAGCCTGATTGGTTCAGCTGTTTTGACATTGATTGGACACAGACAGAATAGGCAAGCAAAGTAACTATAGATGAAATAGAGCAAAGTCTAAACCCACCTCCATTTTTTAACACAGTTAGAAGGAGCATTGCACCATGCAAATGCAGTAGATCCATTCCTCCAATTCCCTGTGGCATCTAATCCCAAAGGAAGAGGACACCAGAGGCCACCCTTTAAAGCATATATCTTAAACACTTCCTCTTGGCTGAGCTTTTTGTTTGGATGGTTCTTGGCAACATCAACTGAACTCAATACCAACAGTTCTTGGCAACATCAACTGAACTCAATACCAACAGTTCTTGGCAACATCAACTGAACTCAATACCAACAGTTCTTGGCAACATCAACTGAACTCAATACCAACAGTTCTTGGCAACATAAACTGAACTCAATACCAACAGTTCTTGGCAACATCAACTGAACTCAATACCAACAGTTCTTGGCAACATCAACTGAATTCAATACCAACAGTTCTTGGCAACATCAACTGAACTCAATACCAACAGTGTGAACTTTTAAATTGAACGATTTAAGGTTTAATTCTGAGAATATACCCCACATTCTTCAAGAATTATCAAAGAAGGAATTTTAAGAAATGGGTGACTGTTCTGGCCTCAAACCAGTTTTGAATTTGAATTACCTGATTTAAAGGATCCGCACATCCTTGAAAGCGCATGTTTCCATATCTCCAGGCTGGAACACAAGCTGGAGGAGGACAAACCCCTCCAACCTTACAAATATATTAAAGATAAAATTGAATTGAAGTCAGTCTGATGTGGGCTGACTAATTAATCTAATTACTCTTTGATATCACCTTGTAATCATACCCAGCACTCAGCAGTATTTACTTCAATTGAGAGGAATATTAAGAATTTATCTTTAAATTTAAAAGTGGCCACATTTAATATTTAGATTATGTGTTTAAGATTATTGATACCACTCACAAAAGTTCCAAACTTCTTTGAACCATAAGTTTCCAAATCTGCTTTTCATACAGGGTGTCCCAAAAAACATGGGAATTCAGTGACAAATTCGATATCGTCTTTGTTATGAATTAGCATTGTAATACCTAATTTCAAAAGCCATAGTAACATTATGTCTGCTAGAGTTTATTTTAAGACTGCAGTAAAGATGTGTCTATAATGTCTCCGCAAGATAAACAGTGAAGACTGACAAGTTTACTCTGTTTATATACTGCAATTTTCTTGTTTTACTAAGTACACCCTTATGCAGTCAAAACATAAACAAACAAAATGTGAACATAGCAGACGAAACTCTTACAGATAACAGCTTTCTCAGTAGGTATCACTATACTAAATCAAAGAATTATTTAAAAAGACGATATTGAATTCGTCACTGAATTCCCATGTTTATTGGGACACCCTGTATATTATCTATACATTGCTGCTTCCTTTCGTACAACATCCACTTAATATTTATGTGTATGGCTATACCCCTACAATGGATAAAATTGCCAAAACTGATTATTAAATTTTTGCCATATATTTTTTACTTGAAGACAAAGCAATCAATCTTGTTTTCTTACCAGAAGCAAAATATGATTTTGATTTCTTAATAAAAGTGCTTACATTAGTATTGCAGTGAACAGGTCCAGAAATTTTTCCTTCCCTGTCTATTTTGTTTTCTCCTGCCACCTGTTTTAAAGAATATAGCAATTAGATCTCACAATTAGGGCTGGGCATTTTCCATATTTTTCTAGCTGTTTCGTTAACGGTTAGTTCCAATGGTTAAATAATTTTAAAGGTAAGAACAGAATGTTTGTTTTGTTAACGGCATTTACCAGTTTTTTAAATTACCATCAGTTAACGATCTCAATTTTATTATCGACTTTAGAAGAAAAAAAATTCTCGACAATCGTTAATGGCTCCAGTCTTTAACAGTCTATTACATTATTATCGGCGCAAAGAGCTAACGAAATTTAAAGTTAAAATAATTAAAATAATCGTTATCAGTGCAGCCATTAACAGTCTATTTCAGAATTAACAATGCAGAGCGTCCAAACAAAATTTAGTTAATAGCTATGAAATTGTTAATGCTGCAGCCATTAACGGTCTTTTGTAGTACTATCAGCATTAAGGGTTTGTCATGTTGTAAAAAAACATGTAAAAAATATTTTTTTTACAAGTTAAATGCAATTTTAAGGAGAAAAACGAAATTCTCCCTTTTGGTTTAAAAAAAATGGCTAATTCGTTTCGTTAACGGTTTAAAAATTAACGGTTTTCGCTGAAAATTGAGCAAGGCTTCATTTGCACAGGAATTACATCTTGACATTTTGCAAGGACTGATTTGAACAGGATTAATATCTAGACAATTGAGCAAGGACTAATTTGAACAGGAGTTTTTTCTTTATAATTGTGCAAGGATTGATTTTAACAGGATTAATATCTAAATAATTGAGCAAGGATTGATTTTAACAGGATTAATATCTAAATAATTGAGCAAGGATTGATTTTAACAGGATTAATATCTAAATAATTGAGCAAGGATTGATTTTAACAGGATTAATATCTATATAATTGAGAAAGGATTAATATCTAGATGATTGAGCAAAAATTGAACTAGAAAAGGGTTAACGTAAATTTACCGCAGATTTGAGATTACAACGGTTGCTTCCTAAGGTCCAAGTAAATGCTTTGCAACCATTAGTTTCTTGACATTCTATCTGGCACCTCAAGAATTCATAAATATAGAAAGTGACTGAAAGGAACTGTGGTTTTCTGATCAAGGATTAATGAGATATCCATAAATATGTAGTTCTACTTTTTAATAACTCTACACAGCAAAAATAATAAATAAAATTGTCAGAATTCAACACGTTTTCAAACAGAGAAAAACGAAGATATCTTTCTTATTGTTACTTAGAGACAGGTTTAAAAGGTAATACATACTTTTTGAATGTAGGGTTATGCGTGAAAATACGCCTATGCCCTATAGTCTCTTTAACAAGAACATATTTATTGGAAGAAATAATACCTTTCAGGGCTGTCTGTGACCTGATCATCTCTTGAATTAATGAGTTTGTTCCCGAAATAAGCTTTGTTCCTCTCATAACAATTCTGCTGTCCGCAGTAAGCTGGACCAGACACTGCAGGAATCAGAATGAAGAGCAGCGGCCAATCTTTGTTACTCGCAAATGCCGCAATGAATTATAAGACAGAGAGAGAGCCAGTTCTAGCCGGCCCCTAGCCTATCGTAGCCGCGGCACTCAGCTCCCTAACCTGCTCTAGCCGCAGCGGGCGGCCCAGAAAGTGTCTAAACCTAACCTAAACCTAAAATATAATCTCTCTCTTCTTATAATTTATTGCGGCATTTGCTAGTAATAGAGTTTGGCCGCTACCAAAATAAAGAAGCAGTTTAATGGGACTGTAAATGTAGTTTCAAATGACGCTCCATTTATAAACTGTTATTTTCGTGTTAAAATTACATAAGAACCCTAAATAGTATATTTTTCTAATTATCGATGGCGGAAAAATGCCTGTACAGTGTACAGTGTACGACAAATGGAGGAATATTTGAATATACGTCTCTTTAATGACATCTCAGGCTTAATATGAGAATTTATCTTAAATTATTATTTGTCAAATATGCAATAATATTCTGCATTGATCTTAAATAATAAGAAACTTTCAGTTCTGGCCTTACTCGAGCAGTATTTGGCCAATTACTCCTTTTATACTTAAGTTAGGAATGAGGCTGTAGCCTGAAATAGACTTTAGAAAAGGATTAGGAACATGGAGTCGGGATTTAATTATTTTTTTAAAAATATCCCATTAAACTTTACCTGCCCCCACCATCCTTTGTTGGGATCCATACCAGGAGTTCTTTAAACTGCAGTCCTAAAGGGTATTTTAAATTGTACGTAGAGAACATGTTCACAGATAGAGTCATAATTATAAGTTAAAAGTCCAGTATGATAAAATTAAGAAGTTATGCTATATACTACCTCATTATTTTTAAACATCGCAGGAGTATAGTTTAGAAACAAACATCAGTTTCAGTGTAGAATATTTAGTTTTTTAAAGGGAGGGACCGGCAACTTATGGTAGTTGAACTGAGAATGTAGTTTTGTGGAGAATGTTTTTAGGATTCATTTGAGACATATGAATCGCTTTATTTAATGATGTACATAATTATTGATTTTTAGTGTAAAGTCGACGTTCAAATCATATATTCATGGGTGGCCGGTTACGTTTTTAAAAGAATTTTTTAAATTATTAAATAGCGACGACAAAAAATATAAAAGAAAATCTACAGTAAACTAATAATTATATATTTAAAAACATTTTTCTCAATTGAAATTTTCTCAATAAATCAATGTTAGAATCAATTATTTATTTTCCATCATTATATTGAATTTCTTATTCTTTGTGAATTTGTTCCCAGATTTCTTCAAATTCTTCAAATTCCAGGAAAACTACAGACAATTTTTGTGAGCATTGAGACATTACAGAAACCAATAACTGAATATTTGATTACTTTGTTTTGATAATAATAGTTAATTTTTATTTTCTCAATCTGTTTCTAAACAACTATTAATTAGTTTACTGTAGAATTTTTACTACATTATTCGTCGTCGTTATTGAATATATTTTAAAAAACCGATTCTCAAAATCATCTCTCAAAAATGAAAAATCTATGAGGAAGAATAAAGATTGCTCTCTTGCTGAACAAACATGCACTGTAAAAATGTCTCATAAGCCTCAAATGATTCATGAAAAATTTCTCTCCACAATACTACATTCGATCAGTTCAACTATCAAACATTGCCGGTCACTCTCTTTTAAAGATTTTTATAGAAACCAATAAAAACTAAACAGATCAGAGTTCCCTCCTAAATAGCCTGGACATATCTAGTTGTAGTTATATATACTGTAAACTGTTAATTAACCAACATCCATATTTATCCCGGATATACTTTAGTTATTTATATTAAACTAACCTTACTGTAAGATCTCCAGGTGAAGGCAAGACATCCTTCAGTTTGTTGACATAGCTCCTTAATATTAAAAAAAGTTTTTAAATATTAAATATAACAAAATTTGAATTGTGTGAATTATGCACACTAATACACTCAAAACAAAAAAAAATGACGATTTAAATTAGACTAAACAAAAATGCGAAAAAAAACTTGATAAGAGGAGATTTATGTTTATTTCGTATTTATGTTTTATGTTTCATTTTTGAACCTAGTGCCCTTTTAATGTCTAGATCTAAAGCTAAGGGTTGGTAGAATAGTCGAATCTTGTTTAATCCGCCTGGTATAGCGAGCTTATGCCTGTAATTTGTGACAGCTAAGCCGAATATTTTATGGTATCCAGGACTTTGACAAATTTTTTGACAAAGAAATTTTGATTTTGAAAATTGAAAACTCGTCAATTCTAGCAGAAAAATCTGCTACATTTTTAGATTCAAGATGTAAGTGGAAATACCATTAAAAAGCTAAAATTTTAACTAAACTTGTTTTAGAAAAATTAGGATAAGAGACTGGGTTCCCCACTTGATCTTCTGTTGTATAAAAGTTGTTCCACCTGGCAAATTTGGTAGGATCCAGCTGGAAAAGAGTTCAGTGCAAATCCTTCCAATGATGTGTCTGTCAATATACAAGCTGAGGATACCTTTCATTTATAAATAATTCTACAGTGTTATTCTTCTACAAAAAAAACTTTAATCGATGCATGGTGTGTCAGACAATAAAAGTATAGGGTTGCTTGTCCATTCACACGTCTGTGAAAGAAAAACAGAATAAAAAAGAGTTAAACCAGCAGTTGAAGTAAAAAAGATTAAGGAAAAAAGTATTTCCAGCGGTAGAAGGAACTAATTTGTTTAAGAAATGTTCAACAATTTGTACCAAACAAGAATACAAAAATGAATAATTTATATGTTGAAGGATTCGATGATTACGTAATAACTGAAATGATAAATATGTTATGTAGTGAGTAAAATCAATGTTTTCTATTTGTGCATAATTTTGCATACTTTTTCTCTTTTCTTTTGGAAACCTTTATTTTCAAAAAAAAAATTTATTTAAACAAATTTAAAATACACCATTTATATATGTATTTATATCTTTGTGTGTGAATAAATCTTTATAAATAATAATTTAAGTTTTTACACAAATATACTATTACTCGATTATACAGAATTTTAGCCTTTAAAGGGACTGTAAGGGAAAAATAAAAGGGGGTTTAGGCTGAAACCTAAGCATTTAGGAGTTGAGCGAGACCGATTAGAGTCCTATCTGATGTTCCTGTCTCGAGAAATTGATAAAAAAGTGTGTCAAATTCTTACGAAAATCTATATATCATTATCACGTGACTCTGTTTGTATCACGTGACCAGTATACTGCACTGCCAATGGTAGGAGTTCTGGTCACGTGATACGGACGTATAAATAATATTATCAATCATATCTTTATAAATAATAAATTATTAAATTCTGATAATAATAAAAGGAAACCTAAGTTTTTTAGGCTCCTCTGGGATACCGTCGTTTTCAGATTGGTTGTGTATTTGCTGAATATGGTTTAACATTTTATGTATATATAGATTTTCGTTTAAATTTGACACAGTTTTATATCAATTTCTTGAGACAAGAACTCCTCGATCAATTCCTAAAATGCTTAGGTTTCAGCCTATACCACATTTCATTTTTCCTGTACAGTCCCTTTAAATAATTGCATAAAATGATTTACCTTAATAAGTAGAAGGAAACCAAGCATACGCTTAAATCCTGAAACCATTTTGTCTTAAATTCTTCGCTCAAATATTCAACAAATCTAGCTCCAGTTCTTAACGCTATGAGTTTATCTGCGAATATATAGAATTTAAATAGTTTTCCTCACAAAATTTCTATTGAATCTTCAATCATTGGATCAAGAAAGCATTACAATTTTTTTTTAGAAACAGAGAAATTTCGAGAATCGATTTAGTTGATCCCAATTTTTCCTTAATTACTTATTTTGGGTAAATACTAAATATAATAGTTACTTTTTTGTTGATGTAAAAAACAGGTCAAAACTGAATTAAAATCATTTTAAAACAGTTCAAACATAGTTTGTTTTATCTATCTTCACGTGCAGTGTCAAATATATAAAGTGCTAATTCTTGCATACAAGCAAAACATCGGACATAACATTCTACGAAAATTTTTGTCTTGGCCTTAAATTTTCTAATCTCTCCATCTTTCCATTTTATGGTTTTAAAGCTTTGATCTTGTGAAATCAAAACTTGAAATATCAAAGTTTAACAATTGAAGGACCAGAGACCGAATTTAATGAATTTGAGCTGCGCCGCTGAACCACCTACTGCTGCCGGTTCAAATTTATTATATTCGGTATCAGATTTAATGAATAGCGAGACATGGTTGATCTGCGCAGACGAAGTTCAACTACTTTTATTCCGTCTGAACTGGTACATTTATGGAAGTGGTTGAACTACATCTACGCGGTTCAGCTTCTTCTCGCTATTCATAAAATCTAGTCCGGTCCAGGTTGCAAAAGTATAATAATAAGAAAAAATAAGAGTTCGCGATGAGGAACCAGTTCGAACCAGTTCCTTCTAGCAATCTGTAGTTGTTGTTCTGAGCTCTACTATTTTAAAACTAAATTCTGTGTATATCAATAAATTATTTATATACAAAAGAATGTATATGTTTATTGTATTCCCATTCGTTTGATGCTGAATCTACAGAATTTCCCAGTTTTTAAACTTGTTTTCATCGAGTTCAGAAAACCCCAGAAGATATTGGCTTATTTTTTCCTTCATACTATTCCTTTTGTCTTGTATTTCAAAATGAAAAATATTACTTTTGTTATTCTTATAGTTAAAATATGATTTTTTTTTGTCTTATAGTAGATTCCTTGATGGGTTATTCATGTCTGAAATGTAAGATTTTTGTTACAATATTTATGAGCAAGGAAAAGAAAAGTTAAGACACCGGCTAAGCCAAGAAGTTAAGATTTAAGACACAAAAGTTTCAGCCTCTGGATCTTTATCTTGCACTGGCAAAACAAAAAGACAATACAAATCTATTTTTTTTATTTTCACAATTTTAATTTCTCTTTTCCTTAAAACTGTCTGAACTAAATCACACAGTAAAACTTGATTCACTCTAAAATGCATTTTAAACCTGAAAATCAAGTTAAATTCTGGGATAAGCTCAATTTGACTGCTATTGTAAAATAAAACGAATTATTTAATGCATACAACTTTTATTTGAAGCTAAAAAATGGTAAGATCTATCTTAGCAGGTGTACTGTAATGTTTTGTTGAAATGTTCAAACTTTTCAAAAATGACACAGAATATTTGCTGATTAAATGATTATTAAAAACTTTAACGTTTTAACAACAGTCTTTAAAAGACCAGGCTTGAATAGTTTTTTTGCGTAAAAATTAATAAAAATTGAAATTTTTCAAGGAACGTACAGGACATCATACTTATAAGTAGAAAAAAGCAAGGATTATTTCAGCACTCTCGAAAATTGTAAAATCAGAGGAAAATAAATGAAAAAAGATTATTTTTTAAAAGTTTATTTTCATGCTTTGATGAACAGATACAGACAATTTGTGATATTTTAAATGTTTAGGTTTATGCCTAAATAATTTTTTTTAGTAATGAACGTATATAAATAGGCATGATGGAAAATATTCCAGGAAGTCCTATATCTTTGTTTACATAAAACGTGTACTACAGTTTGTTGGAGAAAGGTAAACAAACCTAGTGCTTCTCAAGCAGTGTTGTTCCACCAAGTAACTGCAGGGCCCTTGTTTTATGTAAAAAAAATTATTGAAAAATTCAAAATTTAATTTTCAATTTCATCAATCAAAAAAATACATATTTATTGTGTTTACATTACATTGACTAGTTTAAAGAGAAGCATTTACACAATTTAAAAAGATAAATATAAAAAAAAGTATTTTTCTAATTTGATTTTTGTCTGTAGAAAGAGAGGGGAGGGTTCAGACGTAACATTTTTGGGGTTTCTCTTTTTTAGTTAGAGTCATATTACACGGTACATCAATTTTCTTTCTTTTCCTATAAAACTGTTTTCAACTTGTAAGTTTTCAACGTTTCGGTTCAAATCTTAAACATTTACACAGTATGTACATGAGTAATTTACATTGTACAGTGTACATTTAGGAAGTATTTATGTACAAAATGAATTTAAATGTTTAAAAACTTAATAAACATATGTCAAACATTAATTACAATTTACATTATTTGTTTTAGACTAGTAGATTTTAAAAACCGCCAACTTTTTAGGTGCTAGGTGGTCTTCCTGAATACTAAAGGAGGTCTCCTAAATTACTGAAGGAGGTCTTCTAAAGTACTAAAATAGGTCTCCTGGAGTACTAAAGGATGTCTCCAGAGTAATAAGAAGGATGTATCCGTGAGTACAAAAGGATGTCTCCAAGAGCAATATAAAGGATGTCTCCTTGAGTACCAAAGGAGGTCTCCTGGAGTCCTAAAGGATGTCTCCTAGATTAGTATGACGTATTTCTAGTTCTCTAGGTCTCTGTAGCACTCGTTCCTCTCCAGGGTTATAGAGGAAGAGGGTGAAGAGGCGGGCCCGGGGGACACACTTCTCTCCAGTTCTGGCAGGGGCAATCCCATAGGAAAGTGTGGTGGGAAGGAGTGTAGAAGGGAGGCGGGGTAGGGGGAGTGTGAGAGGGCGGGGAAGTACCTGTGTGGGTAGTTGTATGGCGTGAACCTAGAGACTGGGCGGGACATGGTGGTAATGGGACAGAAGGTCCTATGGGACAGCAGGGAGGAACTGAACAGGGGAAGGGATAAAGGAGGAGGGGGGGTTGTAATCCTAGACGCAATTTCATTCAAATATTTATCGGAAAATAAGAATCATTTTTTAAAAACATTTTTTTACTTATGAGTTTTTTTAAAAACATTTTTTTTACGTTTCTAGATACAGTTTGACATTTTCTGCGTTCTCTAAGAAATGTACATAAAGGAATTGAGTCTTGGCCACAAACTAAAATTTAAAGGTGGTCATAGTTTGAAAATTGGTTTCAAAGATATAAAGATTAGAGAATCAGAGTTTGTGGCAATCAGCATTTTCTTTTGTCTTGAGATAACAGTTAAAGATGAAAGAGCGCTTTAGTTTATCTATCAACTCATGTTAATTGGATAGAGTGATACAGGATTGGCGAAGCTGGGTTTTCAAGCAAGTAAATGATAAAAATTGAAATGAAGATGTCCCTGTTGAAGTTTATCCTATTAGCGGCGATCTTCTCGTTGAGTATCTGCTGAATACTCGCTATAGCGTCCCCCAGGTTGTTCTTCAGAACCTCATGCAGCAGTCCCTGCAACAACCGAACCAAATATTGAATATGAAAGGGATTGTACAGCTATTTTAAAGCACATTTAAGACCTCAATTTCTGATTTGATAAAAACCAGAAACCATCTTTTTGTAAACTTTGTGGGTTTATGAATGTTTCCCCTTAATGCAATGTTGCGGTGCTCGATTCACAACGGTACCCTTGAAAGCTTACTCTGATCAAGTTTTAATTAGATATATCCATGTTTTTGTATCTTCAAACTGTTAATTTTCATTTACGGGTTTTCTGCAAAAGTGACTTATAAGAAGCAATGGAGGAACAAAAAAAAACACTTTTTGAGTAAAAAAAACCGATATCTTCCACATTTTTGATCAGATTAGGGTTTCAAGGGTACTGTTGTAAATGGAACATTGCCATCTTTGCATGGAGGGTCACGACTCACGATAAGTTACGCATTCAGTCCCGTTAAGAAACAAATATTTTATTTATGTCATAATTCATCGGAACAAGAAAAATAGAAACGGAAATAGTTTTTTAAAATTTTAAATTTTTTCAAGATCTCACCTTAGGTTTCTGTGGGAAAAGTTTTTGAAGTGTGTCCATCTCTTTGTCATAAACTCCGGGTTCAGTTTTCTGCTCCGGAGTAATAAACTTCTCCTCCGGGTTGGATTCAATCTGATCCTCGTCCGTCTCTGCTGGATCTTCAGTCCCACACACTGACGGTGACGGATCTAAACATTTACAGATTACATAATCTGTGTAAATCCAAAATCTGGGGGGGGGGTAAATTTTTTTCTCCAAATTTTAATACATCAAGTTCTCTTTAAGTCTATTTTTAGCTATTTCTTGAATAATATTTTATAGAAAAAATAAATTATTGATATAGACAAAATAAAAATGAAGGAAATGTCATTAAAATTTCAAAACTTGAATGATTAGGTTGTAAATTAGAATAAACGTGAAGACCGGCAATGCGTGGTAGTTGAACTGAGAATGTAGTATTGTGGAGATTTTTTTATGATTCATACGAGACATATAAAACGTTTTAATGATGTATAATTACTGAGTTTGAGTGCAAAGTCGATTTTCAAATTCATCCATTTGGGGGTTACGTTTTGAGAATCGATTTTAAAACTATTAAATAACGACTACAAAAAATGAAACAAAAATTCTACGATAACTTTGTTTAGGAACAGGTTGAGAAATTAAAATAAATTGAAAATAAGTAATCTTATTTAGTTATAAGTTTCTGTAATGTCACAAACATTTTCTGTAGATTTTGTGAAATTTTTATTAAAAAGATGACATTTGAAGAATTTGTAGAAATCTGCAAACAAATACATAGAGAATAGGAAATTCAATGTAATAATGAAAGCGAAATAATTGATTCTAAAATTGATTTATTGGCAAATTTATATTGAGAAATATGTTCCTAAACATCTAATTAGTTTACTGTAGAATTTTTAATACATTTTTCGTCGTCGTTATTTAATACTTTAAAAAAATTGATTCTCAAAATGTAAGCAACCAAATGAATGATTTTGAGCGTCGACTTTTGCGCACAAACTCAGTAATTATACATCATTTAAACATTTTATGTCTTATATGAATCATAAAATATTCTCCACAAAACTACAATCTCAGTTTAACTAACATACATTGCCGGTCACTCACTTTAAAGTTTGAAAACGTTGATATCTAGACACCATTGTTTCTTGGATGAACAATTTGTTGAGAACCCCATTAAGTCTCTCTGTTTAAAATATAAAGGATGAGGGGGGAAGGGGGGGGGACTGCTAGGATTTAATTTCTCGGAAACATTAATAATGCGAAATTGAAATATTTTGCACATTTTCAGAATTTTCGGGTTTTAAAAATTTCCTTTCGGTTCAAAATTAAATTCTTTGCAGAGCTCCTTTTCTTATACAGGAACACTTATTTACTTCTACAGCATAGATAAACTGTTTAGTGTTAGTTACCATACACTAGGAGGGTAGTTACCATACACTAGGGGGGTAGTTATCATACACTAGGAGGGTAGTTACCATACACTAGGAGGGTAGTTACCATACAATTGGAGGGTAGTTACCATATACTAGGAGGGTCGTTACCATACATTAGGAGGGTAGTTACCATACACTAGGAGGGTAGTTACCATACACTAGGAAGGTAGTTACCATACAATAGGAGGGTAGTTACCATACACTATGAGGGTAGTATGTTAACACTAGGAGGGTAGTTACCACACACTAGGAGGGTAGTTACCATACACTAGGAGGGTAGTTACCATACACTAGGAGGGGAATACAAGCTCAACGCATTCATGATTCAACATACTTCTCGAAAATCGTATTTTTGTCTCACGCAGATTTTGAAATAAAATGAAAATGCTTATTTTCTGCAGAATCTTGAAAACTAAATTGGGATATCTTTTAATAAAAAAAACAATGAAAACAGAAAACGGAAAAAGTAATCCATATAATTTGAATTGTATAAAAAAGAAAATCGTTACAAATAAAACTAAAATGTCGGAAGTATAAAATATGAAAGATGAGACTGAAAGGATTAGATGAAGAGGTCTGACAGCTTGACAAAAGATCCAAACTGCCGAACATACTCTACTATATACTCCAGGTATAGATACAGTGTACTCCATTCTTCCAATATATACTCCAGGTATAGATACAGTGTACTCCATTCTTCCAATATATACTCCACTAAAGATACAGTGTAATCCATTCTTCCAAAATACACTCCAGCATAGATACAATGTACTTCACTCTTCCAATATGTACTCCAGGTATAGATACAGTGTACTCCATTCTTCCAATATATACTCCAGTATAGATTCATTGTACTCCATTCTTCCAATATATACTCCAGGTATAGATACAGTGTACTCCATTCTTCCAATATATACTCCAGTATAGATTCATTGTACTCCATTCTTCCATTATTTACTCCAGGTATAGATACAGTGTACTCCATTCTTCCAACATATACTCCACTATAGATACAGTGTACTCCATTCTTCCAATATATACTCCAGTAAAGATACAGTGTACTCCATTATTCAACTTTATAAACTCTAGTATGGATGCAGTGTACTCCATTCTCCCAGTATAGATACACTATTCTCCGTTGGTTCTCGTTGAATTATACGAGTTCGTAAATTGCCTGGTAGCAATTTCATTGGACTGTGTGTCCTTTAGAACCTGGGAGTGAAGCCTGGTTGAGATATTGCTTGTGTAGTAATTTCATTGTACTGTGTGTCCTTTAGAACCAGGGAGTGAAGCTTGGTTGAGATATTGCCTGTGTTTCATTTAGAATCAACGAGTTAGTCCTGGTTGATTTTTGTAACGAGTAGACCTGGATAGAAACGTCTCGAGTAAATTGTTATGGAGTAGGTACTACAAGTGCACTCGATTCTCCGGCCCGATATATACATACTTTCGCATTTACGCGTACAAAGGTGGACATGTTTGTATTTCTGTGATTTTTTTCACGACCTAAATTGGACCGCTTTTTGTGGACCTGTTCGGTCTTTTTCAGACCACAGAAAATACAATTGTGGACAGTAGATTGTCTAAAAGAAGACCATAGATTTAAAATTCAGTGATGGTGATGGACCAAACCTCTGTAGAGTAAAAAGTAGATGTTAGTTCCACATTTATTGAAAATATATTTCGGTCTGGGTTGACCCTCGTCAGTTCTTTTCAGTTGTTGCATGCAGATTTGGCTG